>NW_010209767.1:1327-1623 GCF_000695765.1 Mesitornis unicolor | reverse complement strand
GCAGGGCCGGGCCTGCGGCGGAGCTGGAGGGGACCAAGCGGGGCCCCAGTGGGGACGGGGACAGGGCTGGGGCCAGGGGTGGCCCTGGCTTCTGCCCCCATCCCCATGGCGGGGCCCTCCTGGAGGCGCCCACATCCTCTGGTGTGGAGATCGGTGAGTGCATGGGGACATGGGAGGGGGGGGTGTTGGCTATGGGTGCTTAATGATGGTGGGACCTGGCTCCATCACCCATGGGTGTTCAGTGGTGGGACCTGGCTCCATCGCCCATGGGTGCTCAGACGTGGGACCTGGCACCC
>NW_010209767.1:0-1313 GCF_000695765.1 Mesitornis unicolor | reverse complement strand
TGGTGGGACCTGGGTCCATCACCCATGGGTGCTCAGTAGTGGGACCTCAATCCATTGTTGATGGTTGTGGGACCTGGCTCCATCACCCATGGGTGCTCAGTGGTGGGACCTCAATCCATCGTTGATGGTTGTGGGACCTGGCTCCATCACCCATGGGTGCTCAGTGGTGGGACCTGGCTCTGTCACCCATGAGTGCTGGATGATGGTGGGACTTGGCTCTGACACCTATGGGTGCTCAATGATGGTGGGACCTGGGTGCATCACCTGTGGGTGGTGGTTGATGGGGGGACCTGGCTCTATCACCCATGGGTGCTCAGTGATGGTGGGTCCTCGCTCCATCATCCATGGGTGTGCAAAGGTGGTAGGTCCTCGCTCCGTCATCCATGGGTGCTCAGTGGTGGTAGGACCTGGCTCCATCATCCACAAGTGTGCGATACTGGTGGGACCTGGGTGCATCACCCATGGGTGCTCAATGGTCGTGGGACCTGGCTCCATCATCCATGGGCACGCAAAGGTGGTGGGACCTGGTTCTGTCACCCATGGGTGGTCAGTGATGGTGGGTCCTGGCTCTATCATCCATGGGTGTGCAATAGTGGTGGGACCTAGATCCATCACCCATGGATGTTGGTTGATGGTGGGGCCTGGCTCCATCACCCATGGATGCTCAGTGGTGGTGGGACCTGTCTCTGTCACCCATGGGCATGCGAAGGTGGTGGGTCCTGGTTCCATCCCCCATGGGTGTTGAATGACAGTGGGACTTGGCTCCATCACCCACGGGTGCCAAATGGTGGTGGCACCTGGCTCCATCATCCATGGGTGTTGATTGATGGTGGGACCTGGTTCCATCATCGATGATGGTGGGAACTGACTCCATCACTCATGGGTATTAGATAATGGTGGGATCTGGCTCTGTCACCTATGGGTGCCAGATGGTTGTGGGACCTGGGTGCATCACCCATGGGTGCTGAATGATGGTGGGACCTGGCTCTGACATCTATGGGTGCCAGATGGTTGTGAGAGCTGGCTCCATCACCCACGGGTGCTTAGTGGTAGTGGGACCTGGCTCCATCACCCATGGGTGCTCAGGGGCAGTAGGACCTGGCTCTGTCATCCATGGGTGTTGAATGATGGTGGGACCTGGCTCCATCACTGTTGGTGGTGGGACCTGGCTCCATCACCCATGGGTGCTCAATGGTGGTGGCACCTGGCCCCATCCCTGAAGGTGGTGCTCCCTTCCCCGCTGTTCCACGGTGTCCCTCGCCCACAAGGGGACACGGGCAAGGGCCCCCTGCCCCATCCCCATCCCCGAGCCC
>NW_010209766.1:2604-20335 GCF_000695765.1 Mesitornis unicolor | reverse complement strand
CTTCAGCCCTCGGCGTGAGTGGGGCCGGGGCTTGGGGGGCTGCTGGGAACGGCCCCGTGGCGGAAGCTCCCGCAGGAGCCGTCCCGGAGCGGCCCTGGCTCTGCTCCTGCCTGGCCCTGCGGCGGGAGGTGGCCCTGCTGCAACCTGGCTTCGGACGTCTCCATCTGCTGCGACTGGCTTGAAGCAGATGTGATGAATAAGAATTGCAGCGTCTCCTTTGGGACGCTCGATTAGCATTTTCTTTTTATTTTTCTTTTTCTCCTTCAAATTAAATACATAGTTTTTTGTTGTTGTTTTTGCTTCCCAAAGTTGTAAGAGCTTGATGGGTGAGGGAGCACATTACTTCTAACAGGCAGCAAGCAGGTGAAACAAGAAGGTGAAACGAGTTGTTTTGCCTTTGTCTCAGGTTGCCCTGCAGTTGTGGCATGGGAACAAGCTGGTTCCTGGCATCTCCTCTCCTAGAGGTGAGGCTTAACCTTGGAGAAGGTTTTGTGTGTTTATATTTAGTGTTGTTAAAGGTGTAGAGCAACTGAAGCAGACTTTTGGGTCTGTGTTTCTGTGGTGCAGTGGCACAAAGCTCATGTGAGGATAGTGACAAGTTAGGAGGACAGTTTCACTGAGGTAATAAAAGTTGTCTGTTGTTAAGTGTTACTTGATGCGGAATGCTGCTCTTCGTAGTCATTTGAGAACACTTCAGTCAACTGGAATATCTTGCTTTACCAAGTCCCAGGTGAAGCTGTATGCCCAAAGCAACTGCCAGCTGGTTTTAGCTTTGATTCGGAAAGCTGGTGCTTCTGGCAAGCAGAATGCAAAGCGGTGGTACCTCCCGAGGCTTCTCCATGCATCCTGGCACGTTCCTTGTAAAGATAGCCTGGCCCATGAAAGGTACAAGGATGATCTGTGCAGGTCGTGAGCAGTCCCTAATCCTGCTCGGTGCTGCTTGTAGCCACTTGAGGGGCTTGATTTAGTTTATGATATTGGAAAGGGAGAGGAGTTCTCAAACATCTTCATAGGATGGTACTGAGGGATGTATCTTACTTGGTTCTGAACAAATTGCATCTGCTGTAACTAGTGACCAAAGAAAATTATTGGAGGAGTTAAACTGGTTGAGAGCCCTATATCTTGTAGTGGCTTTCTGGTACAGTAATTTGATCGTTACTGGGAATTGCTTATGGAAGAGTTGAGGTTTTTTCTTGGCTGAGAGATGTCAAAGGTTAAGAGGTTGTAAACATATATAGTGTCAGTTAGTACATGGCAAGAAAAGTACTGCTGGTAGCCTGATCTGTCTTTAAAATAGGTTATCAAAGGAGAGACTGGTGGTAGCTAAAAGTTTGATTTCTGTGCAGAAATTCTATGGAAACTCCAAGTTTCATTTAGAAGTTTATTCTAGCTCTTTGTGTTGATTTAAGAAGCAAATGCTTTTGTGATTTACTCTGTTGACCCACTATGTTTGGTGTAAAATGCTGTTCCAGAGTTACAAGCCACTCTTCCATTTGAATCATGCTTCTTAGAAGCATACAAAGAGTTTTGCATCATATGCGATAATGTTGTTCAGTGCAAAGGCTTTGTTCTGCTGTAGCAGTTTGAAACTTCATGTTGTCATGCTCCCATGACAAGGAGAACACAATAGGAGTCACAGTGACACACAAGGTTTGCACAATTAGTAAACTCATTGCGAGTGGGCGGTCCCTGGTAACTCCAAGCACAAAGCTGATTTGTATGATTGGTTCTCAATTATTTTCCAAGAGTTCTTGGGGAATCTCTCTCTGATACTGTATTTAGTATTTTCTGTGTTTTAGGAAGGTTGTCACCTGCACGTAGTGTTAACGTGGTCTGTTCAGTTGTTCATTTAACTCCAGGTTCACAAAAATAAACCCTTGTTACAGGAGGATCTCTTGGTCTACCTCTCTGCCAGTGCCTGACTACTGTATGCAAGGTGCATCTCAACACCCTCCTGTTTATAAAACTGAGTGCTGGCGGATCAGCAGTTGTGTAGCGTAAGGGAGATCTCTGCACGGTCTCATTAAACTATGAGATTAATGTTGTTAGAACATCTTCCTGGTGAAGCCATACCCTGAGACAAGGAGGTGGTAACTTATATAGCCAAGCTTTCCATGTACTGCAACTGTTCATTCTCTTTCGCTTGGCTCTTCTGCCTGGCTTGTGCTTTCATCTTGAGTGTCTCTCTTGACAGTGTGTTTCAGCTGAGTGTGATTGTAGAGATGAACTTTACAGTAGCAGCCCAGTTAAAGAATAGCTATGGGTTATTTCATTGATTTCAAGCTAAAAGTGTTCTTAAACTTGTAATTTTACAGTGAGTCATGTCTGATGAGTCTGATGGCTCCTGTGTTCAGTAAGCTTGATAAGACTAGTATTTAAATGATGATTTGATAATTTTTGTTGTAGTGAGATCATTGATGCTAAGGAATTGCTTTTTCCTATGCAGTTGATTTGATCTCTGCTCTGTTGCTGCTGACTGTTGGTAACAGGAACAAGGCAAACTTCTGGGTGTGGAAGGAAACCTAGTTCAGGCAAGGCCAATGGTGGTGACTGTTTGTTATAGGAGCACAAACTGCTTGTAGTTCAAACAAAGCTTGTTGATAAGGCCTCTTTTATTTTAGCAGGGTTGATAAAGTATTATCAGATGTATAAGTAGAAGTTCTCCCTTTAAGGACCTGTAAGCAGGAAGGTGTGATGAGGAAGGAATGAAAAGGAGACCTAAAGCAAGGTGAGATTTGAGAGTTCTTGAGATACTCGATGGATGGCATTTTCAAAAGAAAGCTGTTGGATCTTATCCTATTGAAAACCTGTTCAAGTTGAGTAAAGGTTGCCTAGGAAGCACACACATGGTACCTAGCAACTCTCCTGCATGATCAAAAGAAACTCATTATAGGCATGTTTTTGTTGTGGAATTAACTTGGGACAGTATCCACACTTATACAGTCTACATAGTAAAAACTTCTGACCTGGGCTTCCTTGCCTTGTCAGAGTGGATTAATTTATGTGATTGGGACTTACAACATTGATTCTCTTTATACTTTTGACTGGAAATTCCACTATCATGGGAGACATAAGCAAAAATTGCAACAAATTTCTACAAAGGGTAATTCCTTTGCCCCCCGCCCCCCAGCTGGTACTTAGTTGATGGTGAAAATCCAGAGCATCTCAGAAAGCTGTGAATGGGCATCAAGACACATGGCTACATGCAAAAGCAACAAGGGCAAACCAAAATGCGGAGCTCTGATGGGATTGCTAACACACAGTAGTAAGGAACAGCGCTTCTCCTAGGAAGAAGCATTTGGCTTTCTGTTGAATATGGATATTGTCATGAGACGTGGCAAGCGTACTTGCCATGAATCTCAACATCTAAAAATGAATGGAGCTGAGCAAGGAAACCAGCATGAAATCTGGTTTCGCTGTTAACTGCTCCTTAGCCTGTGATTTGAAGGAAACAGGATCATCTTGTAACTCATTATTTCATTGCCTTTCTGTATGAATAGTGAAGAGCTTTTGCTTCATGGTGGGATCTAATAAAATGAGGTGAAAAAGGGTACCTCATCATATTTAGCTAAGCATTCAGCTAACAAAGTGGCAGGAGCTCAACGTACAGGGCAGTCTGAGCTTTGCTGTCTGGTGTCCATGTCTTGAATATGAGCAAAATTAGGATTGACTCAGCCTTGGGCTGTTGTTGCCTAAAAGCAGCTGACCTCAATGCATCTTAGAAGAGAATGTTGCACATAGTTTCTGGTAAAAGACTCATCTTTGAAAGCCTAAAGAATTGTTTCCCTGGAAAATAAGAACATTAGATACATGCAGACCTGGCATGCCTTCAGAGGCTACTAGAGAATTCCTCTCTGGCTACTGGTAGCCACAACTGTTACCATATGGTTGTAAATGCTGACTGGCAGATAACTACAGAGCGCATGGAATTTGAGTTTTATGTAAGATGCTAAAGGTGTGTGGGAGAGAAACTGGTCTGCTAATGTTTAAATGTGCTTCTGGAAGATAAGATTATACAGATTGTGGGATCTTTTTGTTTTTCTATAATTGGAAAAGGCACTTGCTTATTACACTGAAAAGAAAAGCTCTCGTTGACAAGAGCTGTGTAAACTTGTAATAATAATTTTGCTTGGACAACCTATGCTACAGTGGATGTTCCTCCTTTGCCTTTGCTCAAAACTGCTTTTCTTCTCATCTCCATACTGTGGCACCCAGGAATTCTTTGGTGTAGGTGTGAAACCCTGATACAAGTTTGGTGAGAGATGACTTTTGTAGCGTGCCTTCTTGATTGTAATGGACACATCAAGTTGCCAGGATGACGTTTCTTCAAGCGAGTTACTGTGCGGTTCTGAACTACTGTGCACGTTAGCCAGTTGAGCAAGTTGTTGTCGGCTGGAGTGTGAATGCTAGATCCCTTGCATAAGCAGGTTAAAACAGCATGCTTGTAGATACAATTAATATTTCAGGATAAAACACTCCAACAGGGTGTTAAATATAAAGTGTCCCAAATCAAGCCCACACTTCTCCTTTGCTCATAACAGAGAGTTTGTCTCTGCTGTCACAGCTGAGGAGGTCTCTTTTCTGAAGTGGGGAGGATAATGAGTAGATTTTCTCTATGGGTTTGCCTAGTTTAACAGGTCTGGGATATTGATTGACAGTGGTAAAGGGTGCGTCTTTTTGGCACTTTCCTTTCCTTGTCTTGCTGAGGGCAAACTGTGTGTTATACATGGGTGTGATATACTCTCCTTGCATAGCACAGCAGCTTGTCACTGCTCTGTAGCTTTTGCTAACTTAAAGTATAGCCATGTGTAAATATGCCCCTCTTTCTTTCAGGAATGTCTGGGGAAAGAAGACTTATGGTCTGATAAAATTTTAGAAATTTCCGTTGAGGTACCTAAATCATTGTAGAAGCATATACTTTCCAAGTAAACTACACTTTTATTCTTCCTCTGTTTTTTTGGGGTCCCCTGCTATGTGTTTTTGTGCATATTGTTCACCTCTACATGTGCTGATGGCATGGTGCACAAACACAGATGCCTGTAGCCACTTTTCTCTGTGGTGCATGGAGATGCTGGTGATTCTAGGTGGGGACTGAGTGACTTGGGCTCTTGATGCTGATGTGATTTTCTGGTCGTCTGAACCAGGACTCCATTGCAGTTCTTTTAGTGAGCTCTGGATGGTGCTGCATTGGCAGCTGGAGATTATGGAGTGTGAGCAGGAAAGGTAAGAGGGGAGTAGTGTAACAAAGAGGTACAAGTTCTAGCTCAAGATGTTTCTAAAGGGACTTTTGAAAATATGGCTATGGAGTGCCCTGTTTATAATACCATTTCCTATTAGATCCTTTGCTGCTGGTAAGGTCTTGCTAGAAACTATTTGAAAAACATTTCAAGCTCCTCAGGAATGGCTGGCTGACTTCAGTCATTAACCAAAGACCATTGTTATTGGCAGGAGCACACGGATAGCCACCCTATTTGCCAGCTCTGCTACTCCCATCTGTACAGATAGGCTGTGAAAGCTCTTCTCTCAGTTACCCTCCAGGCTCACAACCTGAACTAGGGCCCAAGGCCCTCTGTTCACTTGAGAGTCCCTTTGGTGCTCCTGGTCCCTCTCTCCCTTGCAACACTAGCCTTCTGCCCCCTGCTCTCTGCCTTGCTGTATGTGTGCATGCACCTCTTCTGATGGTGGGTTACTGTAGAATATCTATACTGATTCTTCATTGCACCTCAGAAGTTCTCACCCCCACTGTGCATGTGTGTTGTGTACAGAGTAGCTGGTAAATTACTATAATTTCCTGTCCGAACAAATTGAAATAAAATACTGACTGGAGTGTCCGGTTGCTGCTTTGCAAACAGCTAAGCTGTTTGTACACTGGAAACTTGCTTGTGAAAGATGGCCGGGGCAGGCAGGAGCGCTTATGGCAAGGTAAGTTGTAAGGGGTGTGATTCAAACCTTTGCTCTTGAGTTGGCAGTTTTACTTGTCACTTAGCACCTCTGAGAGGGGAGATGTGGCAAAGAATCTCTTGAGCTGTACAGAGTCTGAGGCTGTAGCCTGGTGTCCCTGGTGTGATTGCAAGGTTGCAAGTTGTATCTAATTTGTCCTGCTTGGATCTTCCTGGTGCTGGGAGAGACAAGGCAGTGAGATCTACTGGAAGGCTTGTGCTGCTGGCTGCACATTGAACTGCAGGTGCAAGATTTCCTTCCCCAGCCCCCACCTTGAGTAGGGAGTTGGGCTTGATATTTTACAAAAGCAAGTTAATAATTAATGCAGCTGCCCTGCAGGCAGCACAGCGCCCTTTCTGCTGTACCCATCGAGCAAGCTGAAAATGTGATTCTTTCTCTTTTTAGCTCAATAGCTGGAGGGTTACCTGGGGTGAAAACTGATACTGGTCAATAATGCCTGTGAGCCTGGGAGTTGGCCTTTAGGTTGGGTTTGTGTAAATGTTTATGCAAATGCTGCAGTTTTGCTTGCCTCTCTTTTGGATAAGGTTAAGTGAAGTGATCACAAAATGGCCAAGTGTAAAAACTCTTCTAAAATTCTCTTGGCTTATCTGTACTGGATTGCTTAGCGATGTGAAAATGGTATTGTGCGAGCCCTGCACCAGAGATGCAGCGCTGTGGTGGTATCAGGTTTTAGTTACTCGATAGCGATGTTGTCTCATTCTGCTCTGGCTGATTTGTATTAGCAGCTAAACCAAGATAAATAACCTACTTCTGCTTGCTTCTTTCCCCAGGCTGCTTTCATTTATATGGCTTTGCTTTTTTTATCCTGTTAGGATTTTTGGTGCCAAGATACTACAGCGAGGAAGATGAGACGATTCTTAAGACCCGGACATGATCCAGTGAGAGAGAGGCTTAAACGTGACCTTTTCCAGTTTAACAAGGTACAGTGCTTTTCTCAAACTTCAAGGCATATGTGTGCAAGGCAAATCTGTCCTTAGCCGCTGCGCGGTGTAAAGGAAAGGAAAAACTACTTGAGTTTGGGTGGAAAAGTGAAATTTGGGGGGGTGATTTGTTTTCTTTTTCAATTCTGCCCTTTCCCCCTCCCCACGATGTGCCTGAGTAGTTTTCTTTAAGCTCATGAGCGTGTTCTTAGTTCTGGCTTTTCTTTTTAAGAAAAAGGACATTGTCACGCTGTTGAGTGGCACTTGCTGAAAGAAGAGACCTTTGCAGAAGCTTTTATATACTCAGAGCGTTCTGTAGCTTGTCCTGCGATGTGCTGTGGCTACTTAGGTTACAGGTAGTCTTTGCAGTACCACTATGAAAGTAAACGTTTTTCTAAAGATACGCATACGCCACAGCTTGTGGTGCAGATGAAGCCAGAGTTCTTTGTGATTATACTTTGGGTTTATAAGTCTATGTCTGGTTTTAAATGTGAGTGTAAAAGTCTGTGGTAGAAATGTAGTTGCACCTAGGCAGCACAATGGCCATTAATAATGCATTTGCTATTATCTTAGGCTGAATCCCTATCTAGTTTTTTTCCTTTCCTCTGTGAAGAACAAATGGCAATGGCTGTGCTATCTCTCCAACACTCTGGGCATTTTTCTTTTGAGTCCTGGCCAGGAACATAGTGCTTTCATCTTTGTAAATGTGTAGTATTAGTTCATTGCTAGGCTAATGGCTACTTACACTTTCATTTGGTATCGGAAATATAGTTGTAGGTTTTGTATTTCGGAAGGTTTTAATGGACTTTTGCTGAAAAGTGTAATGAATAAATGAAGTCAGCCTAGGGAATAACCTCCTTGATTGATTGAAAGTCTAGTGTAGATATATACTTAAAATGGAACTTTGGATATTTGAGATGAATGATTAATGTAATTTGGTACTAAACCACACCATTTCCATGCATATCTCCCTCCCGCTAGGGAGACAAAAGGAACTCAAGGGTGCTTCAGGCCTATTTTCTGCCTGCTACCATAAGGAACTGCTAGTGTAGATGCAGTAAAAATGTCAACAAATGACAACCAGGATTGAGTTGCTTGCATTTAGCTGAATGCAATGCTAGCTTCAGAAAAGAATTCTCAGAGATGGGCCAGAATTGCTTATAAGCGTATAAAATTGTATATACCTTGGAAAAAGCTTTGTTGTTTCAGGGATGTCTCTTCCTTGAATATACCTTTCTCTTATCAGAATGTTTGGCTGAACTTTAGCTGCTGGAGACGGACTAATTTGGCTGATGCAAAACAGGGTTGAAAGAACTAGCTTTTGCAGCTGAGGGAAACTTCCAAATATATTAGAAGTTGACTTCAGGATTTGTGACTCCACTTGATTCAGTCCTGAAGGTAAACATTGCATCTTGTTTCTAGGGAGGCAACTACTTTGGACACTTCCTAATGGTTTACTGTCATTAACAACTTGGTAATTAAAGGCCTTGCAAAATGCATTTGCACTTTTAAGCCACAGTAACTTGTTCTTTTCTAACAAGAATTGGAAAGGGAATGAACATTATACCATTCCATTATACCAGAATCTTTTACATTATACTTTTTTCTTGCATACAGTTGTTTTTTTTCCAAGTCTTGTGTGTCCCATTCCAGTATTTCCAAAGATAATGGATAATCTGAAAACCTCAACCCTCTGATAAAACAAACATCTACTCACAGCCAGATAGACTGAGAAGATCTGGGAAGGTCAGACCTTAATTCTGACCTGTTGAAGGCTGTGGCTTCAAGGAGCCAAGAGACACAGTACTTTCTGTGCCCAGACTGTCCTTGTCTGGTGTGCTAGCAAAGGAAGCACACTAGTGCTGGTAAGCAAGTTTTTAAACACTTGTTATTTGAGGTCTTTGGAACGCTTCTGGTTAAGAACCTGCTTGGGACATTTTTTGTGGGACTATAAAGTTGCTGATCAGAGAAACTGCATGGTGTATTTGCACCTCTTTGGTGTGTGATGCTGGTGGTGACTAAATGGAAGGTCTGTACCTTAAAAGTGGTGGGGATTCCTGCCCTCATTTTATTGTTTATACTGGTGTTGAATATGAAAGCATGATGCCACACAAGTTTAGTGTTAATATAGTGGAGTGTATTAGGCCATGCAGACCTACTAATGGACTTCAGTTAAAGAAGTCTTTTTAATCAGTAGTGGTGGATTTTTGTTTGTTTGTTTGTTGACTCCCTCAAGTATAAATAGGCTGCGATCTTTTTACTGTTTCTCTCTTGCATTTCTCTTCCAGATAAGAGGTGGTCCAGTTGGTTTTAAAGGAGTGATAGACCACTGGACTGGCTTTTCAGACTGTCTGCAAACTCGTGTTTGTTTCAAAAAACACCTTCCTAAGTTCTGCTTGTCATTTAGCTTTGCATATCTGTTTCTCTGTATGAGTAAGGACTTCCCATACTTGTGTGTACCTGTTGCAAGAATCTGTTTTTAGCTCAGTGGATAGAATGAAGGATAAGGTATGTGGACTTGGCAGTCTACAGTTTATCCTGCTTTTGGAAGTAGTATTTGGATGCCTTTGGCTCACTCCAAGCCCTACGGAACAAACGTGTTCAGGCTGGCATTGTCAGACTAGATGATGGGTAACACACAGGTGAACCAGCCTGTCTTACAACTGAATGTTACCAAACTGGGAGCACTGCATTTAATTTATGGTTTTGTGTTTTTTTCTTTTCTTTTCAGTCTTCCAAAACCTTTGTTAATGAGTGTGATGGATAGCTTACCTTAAATCTCAATTAGTGTGTATGCAAAGTAGACTTAACACATACAGGCTTCATTGTTTCTTCAAAAGACATATTAACAAAGGTACAGGGTTTGTATTGCCTGTGATTAGGTTTGCCTCTGATTTGTCATAAAACAATCTGAGAGGAGAAGTGGAGAGAAATCAAAGAAGGAAGATGGCACTGAATTTCATCTGCACAGCTTTAGTGTGGGCTGGGAACAACTGTTAAGTTTGGCTGCATTTTTCCTGCAGTAAATATGACTGACATGAAGTATTTCTGTTAGTTAATGCTGCTGACATCAGGTTGACTTTTTCTGAGTCTGACAAATTTGTGGTCTGAGGAAAATGAAAACGAAAGCTCCTACCTTTCCTCAAAGGCACAAAGGCCCTTTTGAGAAAGAGGGCACGTTGTGGGCACTCCAGTTTCTTATTTCGGCTCTGCTGAAAGGCTCCACTGTAATCTCTCCTTTCTTCTGCCCCTCTTGCTCCCCCTTGCTGGGTTTACCTGCTGAGCAGGTGAAAGGATTGGCTGATGAAAGCTGGGAGAGAGGGGAGGAAAGGAGGGCAGCCGAAAAGATGACTTGATGTGATTTAACAACTGGGTGTAAATAAATGCAAGAAAAAGATCTGGGTAATCAGTACAGTGAATGTGAATGCCTGGCCCTGGTGGTGTCAGATACAGTCAAAAAGCCACCCTGATGCCTGCCTTGCCTGGCTATGGAAACAAACAAACGGCACAAGAGGGAATTATCTTCCATTCTGGCTTATGGGCATAAGATTCAAAGCTATCAGAAACCATTAGTACGTTTACTGCATAAGTGATTGTGTAACACACTGTGGTTGTTACTGATACTCTCTTCTTGTGTTTTTGCATGTGGTACTGTATTCTGCAGTGGTTTTTGTTACTAACAGTTTACTCCTGGATGTAATATTTGCAAATTTGTCTATGGTTTGGGAGGGTACTTCAAATTTTCTGTTGAAGGAAAATCTGGGGAATCACAGAATCATAGAATGGTTTGGGTTGGAAGGGACCTTAAAGCTCATCCAGTCCAACCCCTCTGCCATGGGCACGGGTACCTCCCACCAGCCCAGGTTGCTCAAAGCCCTGTCCAACGTGGCCTTGAACAGTTCCAAGGAGGGGGCATCCACAGCTTCCCTGGGCAACCTGTGCCAGTGTCTCACCACCCCCACAGTAAAGATTTTCTTCCTAATATCCATCTAAATCTCCCCTCTTCCAGTTTACAGCCATTCCCCTTGTTCTGTCACTACCTGCCCTTGTAGAAAGTCCCTTCCCAGCTTTCCTGTAGGAACCCTTCAGGAACTGAAAGGCTGCAATAAGGTCACCCATGAGCCTTCTCTTCTCCAGGCTGAACAGCCCCAGCTGTCTCAGCTGGTCCATGTAGGGGAGGTGCTCCAGCCCCTGATCATCTTTGTGGCCCTCTTCTGGACCCACTCCAACAGCTCAATGCCCTCTCTATATTGAGGGCCCCAGAACTGGATGCAGTACTGCAGGTGGGGTCTCACGAGAGCAGAATAGAGGGGCAGAATCGCCTCCCTGGCCCTGCTGGCCACACTTCTTTTGATGCAGCCCAGGATGCAGTTGCCTTCTGGGCTGCCAGCACACGTTGTCGGTTTGTGTTGAGTTTTTCATTGACTGACACCTCCAGTTCCTTTTCCTTAGGACTGCTCTTGAGCCATTCTCTGCCCAGCCTGTATTTGTGCTTGGGATTACCCATACCCAGGTGCAGGACCTTACACTTGGCCTTGTTGAACTTCAAATGTTCAGGGAAAAAATTACCCTCCTATTATTAGGACTGAATGGTGCACACTTGGTTATGCAGTTCATAGATCTTGTACTTGAAAATTAAAGCTTTTATTGACTTGTTTAATGTGTTTATAAATTAACACATCAAAACCAAGATATAATTAGGCAATATTAAGGCTTGTATTGACAGCATCCCACAGGCAGTACGGTATCGTATAAGTCATGATGTTCTGTTGTGAGAATTATGGCTAAAGCCTTATTTTCTGAGCTGGAAGAAATCTCAGAATAAACACTGTTTCTAATTGATGTTTCATTGAAAATGGCACCTACTTGCCCTGGTGATATGACAGTGCAGTGACTGAACAAGTTGAAACTAAAACTGACTCTGGAATTACTGGTGTCTCCCTATCAAGTTCTTTGCTGTGTTTTGGGGGAAGAGTGGAACGGTGTCTATTGCCCATGCTACCCCCAATTCAACTAAATGTCTGATTTGTTGTTAAGATAACATGTTGTCTTGATTCTTCTTCCCAGAATTGTATACCATGGCTTCATAATCCCACAACTCTGACAACTAGAACATTTTACTGTGTTGTCTCAGTAGCTATCCTGGTACAGAGAAATTGCTCTTCGTGCTGGATTAGAAAACTGCCCTGTTTCAATTTTCAAATTTTCAGTCCATAGATAAACTCCTAATTTCATACAGTCTCCTCTAGGGAGTTTTATGTGGGCAGTGAAGGAAGGGTTGGTTAGCAACAACTTCAAATGTGACATTAAAAAGACTGACTTCTCAAAATTTGTTTTTAAGAATATATACTTAAGACTTAAATTACCTTCTTAGAATATAAGTAAGTAAGGCTGGAAATTAAGTTATCATAAAAGGAAATAAACGCAGTGGTCTTGGATCCAGTACTACTAATCTTAATTTACTACATACAAAAGGTTAAAAATTAGTAACTATTTTGCCCACCATTATGAGTTGCCAAGCAGAAAAATGGGAAATGCTCCAATATTTCCAATTTCGTGTTTGAAAATGTCTCGTGTTCCCCTAATAGGACCTTGAACTGATGATTTAGAGGAAGGAGATGTATTTTTACAGTTTATGAAATAACAATCAAATGGCCAAAACTGAAGCAATCTGGGAGACTCTGGAGTCAGCCATATCCTGCTATGCCTGCGTCTTTGAGCAGGAACAGTAAAAGGGCATTAAACTACTTTGTAGCAGCTGGGAGCACCTCAGGCTAATGGCATGACCACAGAATTGAAACTGGCTTTGTTTGTTCTCCTGCAAGGGATTAAGTTGGGAAATCACTACGCAGGAAATAAAGTCCAGGTGTTGCTTTTAGGTGGAATAAACCATAAAGTCAAGTGATGTGGTAGCTTTGTCTCAAAGAAATAATGGAAATGAGGATGGGAGTGAGATGCAAGTGCCTGTTTCTGTAGATGGGGGGTTCTCGGCTTGCCTTTTTTTTTTTTTTTTGTCTGTTCTCCCCCCTGCCCCTTCCCATGCGTATGTGCGGCCCTCAGGCTGTTTTGGAACAAATTCCTATTCTGTAGCTGTCCAGCTTGCTTTGGAAGAAAGTATTTTCCAGAAGCTGGTTCTATAAGGGTAACAAAGTTTTCCACAAAGGAGCCCTATTAATCTTTGGGCACACAAATCCCTCTTTACATGGCTCTATGTTGTTGAACACCCCTGCATACTTGTTTTGTCTAAACAATGATAATAGCTGTACATTAGCACTTCTAAAAACTTGACTGAGCTATTTCACAAGCAGCTTGGTTGCATCTTGTAAGTATGGCAGAATATTATCCCACAGTGTAAATGCACGATGTGTACAACGTGCCCCAAATCTTCCTCTTGGTGTCGTGTAGATTTGCCACTAACATCTGTTTATTACTGACTGCATTTGAATTAGTCTGAGGTGGACTAGCAGGCTCCTGCTGTCATTAAATTCCAGTGTTTCTTGAGCTACCTTTGGAAAATGGATATCAGTTACATTAGTTTTCCTGACTGCCCCATGGAAAATCTGTTTAGTTTTCTTGATGAGCACTGATACTCAATAGTTCTTCATAGCTTTGCAGCATTTCTTGATGTCAGTCAACAAAAGGAGGTCATGGAGGCTGACCTGTGTGGAATTTGGCAGATAAAGCTGACCTTACAATATGCAGTAATTGTGTCAGACTTTGAAATTGTGCTGAGCAGTTGGTTTACAGAAGTAAAGTTGATGTGGAGTGATGGAGTGTATTGTGGTGACTGAGTAAGCTGTGCTTATGCAGAGTAATTTATAATCTTAACATAAAGAGCTGCTTGGATTTCTGTTTCCATAATGTTTCTCTTTCATTTCTGTTACACTTCTGCATATCCTGGCTACAGAGCCAGGGCTCTTGGAATAGATTAATCCTTAGGCTATTGTTCAGCAAATGTAACCTGTGTTTGAACACATTTCAACAGAAAAAGCTGCTATTAAGTGCTGCATTTCAGACTGCCATGCCATATTTGACTTATGGTTTTTGTTTATATACAACAATGCCCATGAAACATGCTGTTGATCATGATGATTTTTCTTTCTCTCTACCAGACTGTTGAACATGGATTTCCCCATCAACCCAGCGCACTGGGCTATAGCCCATTTCTCCGCCTCATGGCCATTGGAACACGGTCGGGAGCCATCAAACTGTATTCTTTTGAACAGCTTTGGCTAGATTTCTCTGACTGCATCAGAATGTGCAACTTTGAAGACACTATAAAAACCTAGATTAAGTATAAATTTGCAAGCAAGGGCTTCTGGACATAGGAACAGTTTGCCTAGGTCTGAAGTGATTTTAGTCTGATCAGGATGGTGTTATCTTGCCAAGAGCTGAACTATAGCTTAAACAGAAGCTGAGATGATGGAGATATTTGACAAGGTTTTTGCTCTTGCTATGCAGAAGGTCAGACTGGATCTGGCTTAAGTTTAGCAATCCTTCATGCTGTAAATTCCAGAATTGTTTAAATATTTTGGTCAGGGTTCCTTTTTTTTTTTTTAAGGCAATTCTATTACAAAGGTTAAAACTGAAGTCAGAAATGCTTTCAGCTTCCAGAGATTTTGACCATCCAGGCTTTAAAGACCCAAACATTGAAGGTGGTGACTTTTTTTTTAAGCTAACGATGTCTGGTCCGACTTTTGTGTATACACGAGGCATTGAGGTGATTCCCATGGGTCAGTACCAGCTAAGCAACCTGTAAACCAGACGCAGCACTCAACCCAGAAAGGAAGAGTTGGTGCTCTCCCTCCCTGCTTAATCATTCATTCCTGGTGTTGTTTGTGTTCAGAGGCTGGACTCTGCATGCGGGCGGTAGCCATCTGTCTCTTGGTTACAAATTAGTTAAGCAGGATTGTAGTGTCTGGGAAACCACTAAACATCTCTGAGGAAAAAAAAACCCAGGGTTCAGGCACCTCTTCTGCATATGCTCAAAGGATGAAGTAATCTCCCATGTTCTCCTGTAGCGTGCATAACCTGCCACAAGCATATAAAATCAAAGTAGATTTGTATTGGTTCTTTTCAGTCCAGATCACTAACAGTACAGCATGGTTTCAAACTAATCTCTTTTTCATCTTGCTTGCTAGCAAGCCTCTTATCAATTAATTGTAGCTGTGGGTCATCTTAAATACTGTAGATCCTAAACAAACTCTTCAGATATGGTGCTCCTGGAGTGGAGTTCATGGGTTTGCATGAAGAAAACAATACTGTAATGCAGATTCACTTTATACCTGATCAGGTAAGTGTATTTTCAGTACCTCTGTGGCTTATGTAGACCTCTCTAAAACAGATGTTGAGTTTGCAGGCAGCTGGGCTCCTATTACCAAGTATGTTCAAATAGTGCTTTGTTGGGAATTCTTATCCCAGTGTTATTTTGTGCTCTCAGTGACACTTGTTGCTGTGGAGATGCTTGGTAAAATTTTAAGAGTAGCTTTATTGTTTGTAACTGTTAGTCATTTATCTCAAGCAACATATTTGGAATGGTAATAAGGCTAGAATAGTTCAGGCAAATCTGCAGAAGTGAGAACTTCCTTTTCCTTTTGCAGCCCCTGTTCTTTCAGTAGGACTGGGTGGTCTTTCTTCTGCAGAGCAAATGGGGCAGTAGCTACTGCTGAACTGATTTAATTATTTTCAGGAGTTCAGAACAGTACTGCTAACCTTGCCTGCTCTTGAGCTTGTTGCCTTTGTGCTTTGGGGTATTGCATATTGCTCCTGGGGATGGCTGAACAGTTATTACCATAAACTAAAAATAGGAAGGCAGAATTTTCCAAATGTCTGGTGCCTGTCTGACCACTTTCCCTTCCCTTGACAGGCAGACTGGCGTCTTGGCCTTGTACTTTGCCTGATGCCCCCAGTATAGCACTAGTGACCTCTTTATGAGAGGGATTTAATTCTTGAGACAGTTTTGGGTGTCTATTTGCTTAACAAATGGTATAAGCTGAAACTCCTATGGGGAGTGTTGCACCAGGTGTGGCTTCAGCAGGTAAAATGCTTCAATTTGAACATACAGCCAGCGGGCTGGGCTCATAAAAGGACTCTGACACAACCCTCCAGAATGAGGTTGGACACAAAGAATGCAAGGAGTGTGGTGTAGTAGACGGTATCAGCCCCACCCAAAACTGGGGTGTGTTACAGCAAACCATGCTGAGTGAGAAGGTGGTGAGCTAACAGCCTGCAGCTGCCTTGTGGAGGCTGATCTTTTCCAAGACACTAAATCCTTGTCATCCCCCTCAGTGATAACCTGTGCCTTTGTGCTATATAAGAGGGTTTTCAGCCTTTAGGCTATTTCTTGTCTCCCCTCAACCCCAAATCCCTCGCTGTTAACTAACAGTGTTGCTGCAGTATATATCCACTGTTATAAAGAACTGCAGTGGGCTTCTCAGTCCTATTTTAGCAGAGAATTATGAACAGCAGCAACTTTATTGCTAGATTTACTTTGTTATATTTAATATTGTGTCTGAAAAATAGCACATTGTGTGGTTTTGTAGTGCCAGCTGGTGACATTGCTAGATGATAACAGCCTGCATCTTTGGAGCCTGAGGCAGCACAGTGGAGCTTCTGAGCTATGGGAGGAGCACCGCTTCACATTGAAAGGGCCACCTGGGTAATCCACAAGAGTGTTTTTGAGATAGTTTGGGGATAAGCAAGCAAGTAAGAAAATTCTGCTATTGCTCTAGCTAAAGCTTGTCCTGTTCTTACAGACTCTTACTCCTGTGAATCCATTAAAGGGGTATCTGTGGAAGCCAAACAGGAGTTGGCTAGAGCCTGGGAGATAACCTTTTAAGAGAGTTGTACCAATGTAAAGGGTGACATCACTTTTTAATATTATGCTTCCACTTCTGTGTGAACAAGAACTGTAAATTCTTAAGGCTAAGTAAATCTAAGCATCCCTTAACTCAGAATGTAAAATACTGCTATGGGTTTAGTTTCACATCATCTTGCAAGATTTGGGTGAGCTGTTTTTTAGCCCCTTTGGGGACACTTAATAAGAGAGGCTTCTGTAAAAAGGCATCTGGGTCTTTGTTCATGTGCTTGTCGAAAGTCTTTTGACATAATTTATGTTAAAGCTGGTGTTTTCCTCATTAAAAAAAATCATACCTAGCTCATATCATATCATACCTGTTTGCCTATAAAACAAATGGCACTTTTAAAGATCCCTGCTGAGTTGTTCTCTCAAATTCAGTAACAATAGTCTTTTTTGCATGCAGTTGACAAGATTCTTTGCATCCCCAGATCTCCACCAAGTGCCACACAGATAACAGCTGTCCTTCCCCATTCCTCACGGGAAATCCTGTATCTTGGCACAGAGAGTGGCAACATCTTCGTAGTGGAACTTCCCTCATTCAGAGTGCTGGAGGACAGAACCATAACCTCTGAGGCTGTGCTGCAGCGGTGAGTGAGTGAACAGGCACTGCTGTGTTGAAGTGGAATCCCATTAGCTGACATATCCTTTGTTAAAACGTCACCCTAGATTATGTATTGGAGCCTCACTGATGTGTTAAGCATTATCCAGATCTGCATGACTCCTGTGAAAGTAACTTTTGGTCCTGGTATGTGTTAAGTAACAATTTCTGTCCTGGTCAACCCTGTATTGTCATTGTGGAGGTACAGCATATAGGCAGAACTATACAGGAGACACTTGGAGTAAATCTGCAAACCTTGTGCCCTGTCTATTGTGTTTACTTTAGCTGTAATTACCCACTTTTTATTTTATCATTGGCAGAACTTCCAATACTGCGTTGTCCAAATGAGGATTTTGTCACTCTGCAGTTGCAAGTCCTAATTCATGTTGTTGT
>NW_010209766.1:0-2573 GCF_000695765.1 Mesitornis unicolor | reverse complement strand
TGCTGACATTTCCATGTTACCTTTATTCTGTAAGGGTCAAGAGAATAGGGCAGGTGATTCAGATTGTCTTTATACTCCTGGGATCCAGTCCTGGAATTCATTGTAAACACTGTTTTTTCCCTGAAGTAAATGGAACTGGATGCATGTTCATATGACAGGCCTGGTTTGGTGTCTTGCATAAGACCTTTCTGCTGCTTGAAGGATTCATGGAAAGATTGTATTTATTCTCATCTGTTTGAACCTTTTGTTGCTTAATTTATTGTTATCTTAATTGTTATTTCGGTCATATTGGGTTGTACCTGGAATAAATTTTTCTTGGTTTTGTCTTCTGCTTCTGTAGAGTACCAGAAGATTACTGTAATAGGCGATCATGTGAATTGGTGGAAGCCCTTCGTGAGCATCCAAAGAACCCTGACCAGATCCTAATTGGATACAGCAGGGGTTTGATTGTCCTCTGGGATCTGCAGAATAACAAAGTGACTCACCATTTCCTGGGCAGCCAGGTATTAATTTAATCCAAAGTCAGTTTGGCAGGGGAGGAAGGGCTCTTTCCTCTCAGAGCATTCTGAAGACAAGTAGGTGCAGGGAAAGCCTGACAAAGCTGCTTGTTTAGTAAGAATGCATTGGTTTTGGGGGAGTTAACAGCTCTCTAGAGAGCAGTCATTGTGTGTCTCCCTCATCAGCAACTGGAGAACCTCTACTGGCAGAGGGATGGCAGTAAATTCATTAGTTGTCACTACGATGGAAGTTACACCCAGTGGCCTGTATCCGGTGACAACAGGCAGCCTGAGCCTCTGGAAAACCTTGTGCCTTATGGTCAGTAAGTGAAGTTCAATTTTTGCATCTTCATCTAAATGCAAACTCATTTTGAGTTTGTGTCGGTTATTTAAATTGCATTTTCCCCAGTGTTTAATCCTAATGGCAAAATGCAGAGCTGCCTTTTGAATGGGTCATAAGACTAAGGGGTTTCAGTCCAGTTTTATTCTTGGATTTTAAACTCCTTTACGCTGTTGAGGTCTGTCCTGAACATGGAGAACAAATGTGTTGAAGAAATTAGTGTCCCTTATGAAGAAGGTGTTGGTGATTCAGCTCTTTATTTTAGTTCAGCAGGAGTTGCTTGGATCTTCTGTAATTAATAGTGAGCTAAGTGTACTTTTTGTCGACGTGAGCAATGATGAAATGATGCCTCTGATTTGCTGAAACCCATCAGATGGGGATGACCTCATCTTTCAAGCATATAGAAGCTTCTAAAGCTCCTTTAGACGAAGCTCTAAATCACCTTTACATTAGTTTCAGGAATGGTTGTGTTTTTAACAATCCTTTCTAGTTAATCAGCTTCTGCAACAACACTTCCACTCCCTGTTAGCCATCAGCAGTGTGGTCCAAAGCTTCCCCTGAGTCTAAGGTTTGTTTTGCTGAAGGGTACTCTGGTCAGTGTGTCCCAGAATACTTGTCTGATGTGACTTGGTCTATCTATTCAAGTGGCTCCTCTTGACTTGGAGGCTGAGGTGGCGTAGGTGAAGCAGAATAAGGAACTTCTTATGGAAATATGCATTTCTTGAATTATGGCAAATAACTCTGTTCTCTTAGGTCCTTTTCCTTGTAAGGCCATCTCCAAGATATACTGGCAGACCACAAAAAATGGGTAAGTTCATGATGTATCCCTTCACTCTCGCCTGTTTAAATGCATTTAAGGGGTGCAGTGTGCAATACCATAAGAGCCCTTTAGAGTAACATTATAAGAATTTTTTGTCAAAATTTGACTTGCCTCATGTCTTTTAAATTTTGCTTACTCCTGATTTCAGCACACACCACTCTAACTCTCTTTCTCTTAAGGCTTCCTTACATTATATTCCAAGGAGGTATGCCCCGGGCTAGCTATGGTGACCGGCACAGTATCTCTGTTGTCCATGGCAGTCAGCAAACAGCGTTTGACTTCACATCACGAGTTATAGACTTCTTTATAATCTTCAGTTCAGAGCCTACTGAAGGTATGTGGAATTAGAATAGCCATGTATGCATATGGAAATCTGCCTGGTATAAAGAGCATATGCAGTGTGAAGAAGGTCAGTTGTTTGGGGTTTTTTTGAGACTTTAACAGAGAATCATAGAATCATTTAGGTTGGAAAAATCGAGTCCAACTTTAAAAGAGATTTAAAAGTGAAATGTAAAACACTGGTAGAAAGAGCGGGCTGGTTACAAATGCCACACGTTCCTCAAAAACATTAAGCTACTCTGTTAATGAGAAAAGGTCTTGTAGGCTTATGTCTGTGTAAGCTGGACACTGGACATAACAAGGTCATGAAGTGAAGATCTAAATATTGCTGTTTGGAAATACCACTTCAGAGGAGGCAATAATTAAAACCAAAATCTACTCCTACTGAGACACTGTTTCTTTTAATTACTACCTGGATTTATGACTAGAACTCTGGGTAATAAATCAGCAAAGGATGCAGGGGTCAGTACTGCTGGTGAACATGAATATAAACAGATCTAAAGCTGAATAGCCCTCATTCCACAGCTTAGAATTATGGAATCATCAAATCATTTCAGTTGGAAAAGACCTTTAAGAT
>NW_010209765.1:0-455 GCF_000695765.1 Mesitornis unicolor | reverse complement strand
TTCCTACACCAGTATGAAGACTATCAATAAACAGAAATTTTATTATATGATTATAAACAACTGAAATTTCTAAAAACCAAAATCTTTCTAATACTGTTGTTTAAAGTTTATCATCAGATTGTATGTGTAGTAAATTAACTAAATGTCTATAAAAGCAACACTGGATTTATAATCCCATTATAAGCCCATTGGATTTCACTTCATCAGTGGAAGCAAAAAGACCGCAAGAAACAAATAACTAAGTTATGTGTGCTGTCTTCTCTGATTACTTTGGATACTTTTCAGAGCAGCCTAGCTAAGGCACACTCCTCCACAAACTTGGGAGAAAACAAAAATTGCTAAATCCCTCTCTCACTTCACTGATTAGTACAACTGTGGTGCTAAACTGAGTGCCTCTAAATGTAGGAGAAGGAATTTAAGCTTATCTTTTCAAATACAACTCACTGTACCTCTTT
>NW_010209764.1:4958-37607 GCF_000695765.1 Mesitornis unicolor | reverse complement strand
CCCTCGTCCACCAAGCAGGTCACCTCGTCCTTGCCTTGTTTATCTTCCCTGATAAATGGAAACCATCTCAATCATAGAGGTCTTATGTGATTTCATGATGTTTCATCTCCTTTCTTAAAGAACATTTCCATAGTTTACCCTTTCTGTCTTACAGCTACAGTAACTCTTGAAGCACCATCTAACTTGAGCTGTCGCTTTTGACCCAAAAACCCCTTTGCTTTTTATAAAGTTGATTAAGTTCTTTGAAGGAGCTGCAGGACTTCAGGAACCACACACATTATTCAAATGCTTGGTGAGAAGAAGCTAGTCTGCAGGACACTGAAGTATTCATGAATAAAAAAAGGCAAAATTACAGTGCTTCTTTCTTCCAAGCTGTTGTGCTTTATTACTCATCCTGAGAAATCTTGTCTATGTACCCTTCCAAGTTCTGAGTTACAAAACAGAAATGCATCGGTTTTATTGGTAAACTTATCCTAAAATACATACTTTTAAATTTGTCTAATAATATGAAAGCAGCTTCTCAACAAGGAATGCATGCCAAAAATCATTTGCCAGTTACTGTGTTTGAAACTGAACAATTCAGTTGTGAGACTTATTAAATAATCAATAGTCTTTGCCAAGACAGGTGTTAGTTCTAATAAGCAGCTCATGTAGACAAAATAATGTGATTCAAACATTTGTTTTACTGTTGGTTTTGAGTACTGTACTGGAAGCTGAACATGATTTTACCTTATTTCTATTCTGTCTTAATGCTTATTTCTAATAAAATGACTTGTAACTCCAAATTCTGCCAAATTTAGAGGTCATTTATAAAACAGTTTGTCTTTCATGTGGATAAACTGGAACATTAAAAAAAAAAAAAGAGAAAAAGTCTGTGGTAAGGCTGTTTGACTTGATAAATTCTCTTTTAGAAATTCAAGGTAAATTTTTTGGTCGGCAACCATTTCTACATCTTACTGTAATTTGGATTTCCTTTTGAAACCTTAGGAATTCCAGGCAGGAAAAACTTTTTCCCACCTTGATATAAATACAGAAAGAGTGAGGAGGTAGAAAAATAAGCACAGCACACAAAAAGTTCTATAAACCTCAGATCTCAGGAAGGAGATCTGGGATAGGACCATGAGTGGAACAGGTTTGTTGTGAGGATGTGTCGCAGCTACTGCTGTAATGAAGTTAATGAGTATGTGCGTTATCTCTGTGAATTAGAGTACATTTCCTATAGGTTTGCAATGTAGCTGGGATTTCCTACATATCAAGGTTATTACAAAACTAAAAACTCTGAGACTAATTGGACTTAATGTAATTTATCTGATATGCCCTGTGTTCTTCAGGATGATGTCTGTTCAAACCATGGTAAATATGAAAGGCTTTTTTTTTTGAACCAGCAAGTAAAATTTAGTTGCAATGAAGCCTTTTATATCTACTGAAGAGCCTGCTTGGGTGATAGATTTTTCAAGCCCACCAAGTAAGGTGCAAACTGTATCTCGGAGAAGCTGTCTTAGGCTCTCATTCCTGTGTACTGTGGTGGACAGTTTAAGGGAATTGCTTCTTAATTACAGGGTTGTCCTTGATAACAGTGAGAAAAAATTGGTTTGGACAGTATCGATTCCAAGCACTTCTGTTCCTCTTTGGGGACATTCCCAGCCAGCAAAACACTCACTGATGGGCAGATAAAACAGCTTAAGTTCACCCCAGGTTTAATTTAATCAATAGGAGCCTATTTACATTGCAGAATGTTGGTCATGTTAATTTAGCTCTGGAAATATCATCATCATCATGTGCCTCTGAGGTAGAATAGAAAACAAGTTTTGCTTCAACGCGTACAGGTTTATCCAAGTCTCTTGAACTTTCCTCAGTTATGTTTTAAGAGTATAGTTTTTTCACAATATAGTTTTGGCAAGTTTCATCCATCTTTCCGTAGCTGCATATAATGATTCTCTCTCTGTAAACATTTGGTTTGAAACACATTTGCTTTTAACAAGAGCTATGTGTCATCCCTCCTTTATCACAGGGGGAACAGGAAACAGCCATTGTGGGCTAATGCTGGGTTTGGGCTTGGAAGGCCTTTGATGCAAAATTGCACCTTCAGAATATTTACCAACGTTACTCTCAGATTCTGTGAGTTAAAAGGGTAATAATATAACTGAGAAAAAAATCAGGATAAAGTGAGATGAATTGCTTTGCCCAAGGTCATCATTCAACTCAGTCGTGTGGTCCAAAAGTAAAGCTTCACGATGGGGAGGAGTGCGGTGTTTTGCACAGGTAGCCTATCAGTCTGATTAGAAATGTCATCTGTGGGATATATTTTTCTCATAATTCTGAAATTCAGAATAAACAATAATGCAGGTGTAGGGTTTTAATTCAGATGGAGAAAGATTCGCATACAGATACATCTCATGCTCAAGCTGCCATATCCAGTTTTGGCTTCTGGGTTTCTTTGTTTGCTCTCAGCATTTTTTCAGCTGTGAACATTTTTAACTTGCTATAGTAACAACACAGTATAGAAAGTGAAACATTTTGAGATTGCATTTTTAGGACTTGAAATTCCCTGATCGTATTATTATTACTTTTATGTATGCCATCGCAGCAAGTCCGTTAGCAAAGCAAACAGGGACTAGAATTGGAGGTGGTGACATGAATACAGGATATAGGCAGAGGCAGATAATACAAAACTGCACCACAATCCACGGGCAGTGCTTGAGCAAGGGTCTGTTAGCACCTGAGAAATCCCTTAGAGGTGAGAAAACCAGCAAGCTAATACGAATCTTAATTATAAGCATAAAAGTAACTGTAATCTCAAAATTTTCCGAGAAAAACATTGGGGAAAAAAAGATCTGTGGTTCGATGGGGAGGTTGTTGCGAGGAGAGATGGTTTTATTTTCCTGTTTTGGAGCATAATTACAACTTGTTCTCAGTGGTATTACTGCAGTGAGCGGTGGAGCTCCTTGGACAGGTGACATGGATCAGTGTCAAGAGCCAAATGAAGGTTGGTTTGGCTGCGGTGCAGTTCTCATCACAAGATGCAGTACAAGTCAGCGTTTATGAGACTTTCTTCATAACTATTTCCAGCATCTGATGTGATGAGGGAGGGTATACAGAAAGCAACAGGAGAATTTGCTGTTATAAGT
This sequence comes from Mesitornis unicolor, assembly GCF_000695765.1. Lineage (NCBI taxonomy): Eukaryota > Metazoa > Chordata > Aves > Mesitornithiformes > Mesitornithidae > Mesitornis > Mesitornis unicolor. The sequence goes on along the minus strand of NW_010209764.1, from coordinate 34,479 downwards.
ACATCTACAAAAGAGTATGGTAGAGTAAAATAGGTTTTTAAAAAGGAAATAAAAGTACTCTTCTGTTATGGTGGTCTTCCACATCTATTTTTCTAACCAAATAGAGCCTTTGTAGAGCAACGGGCCGTGGGGTTTGTAAATAATTTTGAAATGCATATAACAAAATACATGTTGCATACCAGTACAATTTGTTAAAGAAATGATAATTGAGTGGTGTCATGTTGCCCTTGTCTTTAATTTTTTTGACCATTTAATTTCATATTATGCATGAAATGAAAAGGAACCAATTTATTTCCATGTGTGATCCATTTCAGCTTTTTTTTTAAACTATGGAAATTAATACTCCTTTTCAGCTTTGGTCTGTAAATTCAATGTTACATCCAAGTTATGCTACATCCACTAGCATCACACTTAATAATAACAAAACTTTGCAATTACAGAAAATGATATCATTTAAATAATGTGATTTTAAATTAGCTTTCTCTGGTCAGAGGACTTGGTTCTTACAGGATGCATAAATGAGAAAAAATGTGTATTTAACATGTTTTTTAGGTATAATTTTTGTAACTGAGTTTGACATTGCAAACATAAGTGAGCGCTAACCAGAAATTTGGATTTTTAATGGCACTGCATGTTTTAATTAAGCTCTTTTTAAAATGTATTTACATTTCTTTTCTGTTGATCCTGGTTCTTTTTTCCCCTTAATTCTGCTTTCTGAAAAAATTATGCTACACTTCTGGTTAGAGTTCTCATGTGCTACCAGTTTGATCTTTAATTGACTGGACTTTCTTAACCTGGTGGTGAATACAGTAGCAATCTATGATCTCTAATGATATTTTCAGGTACTCTGTGTTTTGGTCAAAAGTTAATCTCCTTATTTCAGGATCCCAGGTATTGTTCCAACATCTGATAATTTGCTCTTGGACAAGCACTGGTTTGAAAACCCAGCTATTTCATTTTTGTCTAACATTAAGCTGCCGCTCCTGCAAACATTTTGCTGCAGCAGGGCACGCAGAACAGGCCTCCATTTCTCGCTCTGCAAATGTCCAAAATTTAGTTACAGCTGCTTTGACAAGTTTTCTGCAGTGGCTTCTGGTACTGTCATATGTAAAAGCCAAACCACAAGTCTACATTTCTTTTAAGTAACTTCTTGTAAGCAGTTGTTAGGTTCCACATTTAGACAGTTGCCTTCTTAGTTAAAATGTTATTTTCAGTTTTTCTCTCCACCCTATTTTTCTACGTCCTCGAAGGGGAAAGAAGAAATTCTGGATGATAGAGAAGTAGCAGCTGTTTCTATTCTTAAGAATAAAACCCAAACCAAGGCAGTGAAGAAAGGAAGAAGTATTCTTCTCAGAAAACTGTTTACATAAAATATCGTAGTCGGAAAGTGATGAAGAATAACTATTTTTTTTTTAGCAGCTGGAGAACGTCAGAATATAGTCTTCAATTCCCTTACATGTTTTGTAATGCAGATTCATTTCAAAGTAGCCTTGCCAATGTACCTTAAATATATTTTAGAATTATTTTACCATGAAATTAGTTTTTCTTCATCATTGGCTTAGTTGAATCCTTCTTTTTGATCTATGCTGGGACATTAGAAGTGAAGCCATGGCTGCACATACTGTTTTAGTAGGTTTCTCTCAAAATGTGTTCTGCAGCAGACCATACCCATTGAGAACAGAGGTTATTAGCGTAGCCTGGCGGCTGTGTAACCGGCTCCTCCGGCTCTCACCACGAGTCTTATTTAATTCCCACACTCCATACTTCTGCCACCAGGTTGTGTGTATACATTTATTAACCAGAGAAAGAGCAGAGAAGAAAATTTCGATCTTCAGGCTGTCCTCGTGCCCTGCTGGTCATCGCTCAGCCTGGTTTAAACTCCAGAGTGTCCTCCCTAGGAAAGAACTTGCAAAAATATTGCCTACCTTTTAACCTTATACATTAGAGAATGGAAACAGGGTTTTTTGGGGGGTTTTGTCCTGTTTTGAGTAGGGCTAAATGAAGCACTTAGAGGAAACAAATTGGTCTGGGTAGACAGTTTTGGCTTACTAGTATTTCAGTATCCCTGTACCATTAATCACTTCTTTTTCCTATTCACTTGCAGGTAGTTAATTTTCTTCCCTTTGTCGTTATTTTATTTTAGAAGTGTTACCTGATAATAGCTGTGGGGAAAAAACTGTTTATTGGATTTGATTTACACAGCCTGTTAAAGAACAACCATACTAAAATCAAGGTGTGCTTTATTACTTTTATGAGGAAATTACGGTTACGTTGGAGTCGTCGAATCTTATGTTAGGGAAAGTTATTTTTCTTAAATCTTCCTGGTATTTACTTGCTATTTTATTTGTAGATATTCTGTGATACTTTTAGGTGGAATGCCTTTTTTGTTCTTTTTAAACAAGAGTTTCATGCCTATCACAAGCAAGAAGTTACGCAAATGAGTAAAAGATGCAGTAGCTGGATTTCAGAGGGTCGAGCACCTTATTGCAATATTTTTAACGAGTCTTCCTCTGAAGTGTAATACCACAAGTGACTTTCTTGTTAAGTAAAAGCATACAAGTGTAAGGCTGCTTTATTCTAGGTTTTGTGAGAACCTGAAACTCAGGGCATAAAGGGAATATGGAAAATTTCTTAAAGGGAGACCATGGCAGAATCTAGGACCCTAATGTCTGTTTTATTCTTGTATATGCCTAACATTGCGTGTGCGAGGGTAGTCATTGAACATCCAAGAGGGCCAAGCTTTTCTTGACCAGTGTTTCAAGAACAGAAAATGAAACCTTATATATTTTAAATGATGTTATATTGTATCTGTTGCTGTAGGTAACATCTGGGCAGCATATACAGAAAGTGCCATGGCTCTGCAAACAGGCTGTGTTCTGCTTGTCTGCACTTCCATCCACCGTTGCAGAGGGACTAAACAAACTCAGCACCTGTTGAGAGTAAGAACCCTGGTTCAGATGTGCATCAAAATTAGTTTGGTTTAAGTGTTTGTAACTGAACATTATTTCTCTGAGAGCTCTAGGCAGCAAACTAGTAGGTACTTACTGTTAGGTAGGTACCTACCAAACTAGTAGTAGTACCTACTGCTGCTTAGGTACTGGAGTTTTGTGCTATATGTATTATAGAATCACAGGATCATTAAGGTTGGAAGAGACCTCTAAGATCATCAAGTCCAGCCATCAAACCAACATCCCCATGCCCACTAAACCATGTCCTGAAGTGCCACATCCACATGCTTCATGAACACCTCAAGGGATGGTGACTCCACCACCTCCCTGTTTGTTCTTGGAACAGGAAAGTAAATTGACTTAAAAATAGGATAAACATTGTAACCTCTACTTACAAATAAAAATGCTGTTAGTGACAAACAGATACTAGCTTCAGACAGTTAGTTTTCACCTGAGCTTCAGATGTCTCCCTTCAGGACGATCTATGTACTACTCTTGGCTGTGCTGTGAGTACAGGCACTTTTCACAGTTACAGCCAGAGACCCCACAGGGTGTTCCTGCCCATGGCTCCTCACTGGGGGCTCACTTGCATTTCCTTACCACGAAAGCTGGACCCCGTGCAGCAAACTAGACCTGTTGCATGATCTGTTGTAGCAGTGGGGTGTCACCTAGCCTGTGGAGTCAGAAAATCAGAGATGCAGAAGGCTGGTATGAGAGATGTAGACTCATTCCTTAAATTTGGCAGCTGAGCCTGAATTTAAAGATACAGATATTTGTACCCTACAGTTTTCTGACCCTTTAATACTTTGGACAGAGTGCATGACTTAATACTTCAATAGTTTGTGAAATGGATTTCCATTTTAACACAGACTGCTAGCAGCAGGGCAGTTTGGCTGTTGTCCAGTGGATAAAATGTGACATGATGCATGAATGTACAATTCTTTAAAAAAAAAATTATCACTGATATTTTCAGAAGATGTGCACATCGAGTGAAACAGCTGGCCAGGTGCCAGCCAGGTGCTGCCTCTGGAGTACTTCTTTCTAGGCACTTCTGCCTCTCATGTGTCTTCTTACTGCGGTGATGAGTATGGGAACAGCAAGGAGCGATGGTGCCCCCCGTTTGGTTTCGGTGTCCACCTCCTGGGCAAACTGAGCCTAGGACTCTGCACATTCATGAACCCAATTTTACAGAGGTCAGGTGGGAGCTGGCTTGCAAGCTGGGGATCTTGAATGCTCCCCTGCAGTCGTGTGGCACCTGGTTTGTGCATCCAGGAACAGCAAGTGTAGGTTCATTTTGCTGGGACTTTTTATACCTGCTGTTTGGGACAGTAAATCAGTCCTGCATGGAGGGTTTGCGTTCCAGTGGCTGACGGCTTGGTCTTGTGATGCTGACGTCTTGGGCATGGTCCTAAGCCCAGAGTGATTATTTTAAAAGCTGCAATATTGCCAGAGGTTCCCAGATGTGAAGAAGGAAATAAATAAACAAATAAATAAGTAAATAAACCCCTTACTCTCTTAGACTTCGGGACAGGAAAAAATGTAAGTAAGGTTTATATTCCACAAATAAACCGGTAAAAATTTAGGTACCTTTTTATTTATTTAAAAAGGAAAAGATTTTATTTCTTTTTAGTGTGTCACAGAAGGGAAAACAACCTATTAGCTCACCTATCTTCTCAGTAGTGTATATTATTGCCTATACACGTTGACTACTTTCTTTGCTGCATCTTCTGGTGTGTCAGCTGCTGACGTGTATTGCAGGCAGAAAGTGAGCTTAAACTGATTACAAGGAAAACAAGGCATCTCCAAATACTTGAAATCATTCCCGTGTATGCTTTCTAGCTCAGCTGGATGATGTAAAAATAGTAAGTGTTAGTGTTGTTTTGAGCCTGTCAGAACAAATTTGCCTGGAGGGAAGAAAGAAAAATCTACCTGGATTGCACCCCAGCAGAATGGGTCACACCGAGGTATTGGAGCACTGCATAATAGCAGCGTGTGAGTGACAAATCAGCTGAGTAAACTTGTACAGAGGGGGTAACACTACTTGAGCTAACAAGTGTTTGTTGTTTGTTTTGAAGGTTTGTTTTCTGTCTGCTTAATGCAACCTATGCTATGCAAGCTCACTAAGTGAACACTTAACATGTTAGAAGGACGTTTATTCAGCTTAATAAGTAATTTGAAATATATGATTAGAAGTGTTGAGTGACTGGGTGATTGATGGCAGGTGAAATTCAGTTCTTGTGTGAAATATTAAGGTGTGTGTTGAGGTGGGAGAGGAGGAATTCTCCTGACTTGATAAGTGTGGCAGTGAGCTCTGAATGTTCCATTTCCATTTGAGAAAGAAAATCTTGGAATTATAACATATTTCTTGCGAAAGCATTATCTCTGTGCTCAACAGTAGTCAAAGAAACAGAATATTTGGGATGAATATGTGGAGGCTAAAGAACAAAGCAGGCAGCACTGCAGAAACCTGCGACTTGGATGGTTCTGTCCCCCGTCTTGAAAAGGAATGAATAGGACTGCAGAAGGTACAATTCAGCGTAATAAAGAAAAAAAGATATAGAAGAGCTTCTGCACAAGTAAATGATTAAATAAACCAGGGTTGAGCAGTGGAAATAATAAGCACAAGTGGACAAGGTGAACAGTGAGGGGTTCTCATTCAGGATGTTTGTCTCCCACCAGATCTCAGAGGCAACAACTGAAGCTAACAGGATCAGAACCAAGGGGGATGCTTCATGTAGTGTGTGATCAAGGATATTGAATGTTCCAGACGGCTACATGGGTTCAGAAAACAAAGTGAAATTGAATAAAATGGAATAAAAATGTGTCACAAAACACAGAGAAATTTCTGTTAAAGCATACGGGTACTATGCCTGTGACTCAGGACAGTGCTGGTCTGCTTATGGCTGGGAGCATATCCCTCAAATGTGTATCTGTGCTATCACACTGTGCTTTTGTTGAAGATCCTGAGCTAAATGACCCTTTGGTCTGACTTAGTGAGACTGCTCTTCCATTTCTTTTGCTGTGTGTGGGAGGCTGGAGTTCAAAAGAGCCGTGCAGCCGGGTTCACTGAGTTGTGGCAGACATCTGAACAGATCTTTACAGTGCACCAGCCCATCAAGGACTCTTGGCCAGAGCTTTGTCATCTCCTGCTTCTGCTTATTACCAGAAATGAGTCTAAGCTTCCTTTCTTTGTCCTCAATCATGTAGTATAAGATGTTGTAGAGTATATTGGACTTGGGGGTTTTATTATTTTTTTATTGTACATGGATTTTATGCTCTGAAATCCCTGTGCAGGCCCAATTAACGTAACTACAGAAAGAGGTAGTAATAGAAGGTGTGTGTGTGCAGACAAGCTTTTTATCACATAAGCTAACAGAAGGAAGGAGAACTTCAGCAAGAGTGAGGGAGAGGGTAAATGTCAGCTGAGATCTGAAATGAGATGGAAAGTGATTAAAGCAGAGCAAGGAAAGTGAAATCTGATTGAAGATAAGGAATTCTGATGATGGGACCTTTCGTGCCTGCTGCATCTTCGATGGCCAATGCAAAGTGAAGAGAAGGGTTGATTTAAAGGGCAGCACAGTCTGAGGTTGGTTGCCACACATCAGTAAAGGAGTTCAAAAACAAGGAGAAGGCAATGTTGAATTGTGAATTAAAACAAAGGAGGAACAAATGTAGATGTGAGAGACTGATAGTGTAGGGACCCTCATCTTTGCCTAAGAGTTGCAGAGCTGTGACATGGGTGTGACAAAGCTGCAAACAGGCAGAGTGTGTTACAGAGGCAGTAGTGAAATAGAGACAATTTGCTGTTCACGCTGTAGATTTTGAAGGCTGAAGCTGTAAGTCAGCACTGGATGATAATATATGTTTGGTTCACAAATAAGATAGTAGGTTTGCCTGTACTGGCTTGGCTGAGAAGCTGTGCCTCTCACCTGTTAAACAACATCTTGGCTCCTCCTGGTGGGTATCAACCACTGCGTGAATTTGCAGAGAAGGGACTGGAGGGCCTTGCAGCTGACTGAAAGCCAAAGCGTTTGCTGTAGTACTTTTTAGCTCTCACACACACAGACATCTGAAGGTCTCTTTTCTCCCAGGGCCATCATTCTATGCTGGAAGAAAAACTGCTGTTAAAGGCTGCAATTTCATGCTGCTGCGGTGTCCCTATCATTTCTGTCCCTAGGCTCCTCTGGGTGACCTGCAGGATCTCCATGAGTGCTGGTTGGTCTTTTTCTCCCAGGCACTGCAGGGGAAGCACATACATCTTCACTGGTCTGTGGGGGTTTGGGTCAGAAGCACCAGTTGCATTTTCTTTTCAATGAACTTCTGGGAAGAAAATAAACCAAAAATCTGTTTCGCTACCATCAACTCGTGACACGTGCTTTCTGTAAATACAGCAGTCTCGCGTGGCAGAGATCCTTTACTCAAAACTCAAGGTGGGCTTTTAGAGACCGGCTTGATCCCTTTCTGGCTCAATGGCCTCTCGGTGTCTTCTGCATCCTTCACCTCTGCTGTGCCTTCTGGATGGGCTGGAAGCAGGCAGGCAGGGTTCTTGGGGGGACAGCACTGGCCTGACTCTGATAACAGCATTGGGGGACAGGGGGGAGATGTCAAACAGCTTTCCTCTGCTGATGATACCTCTAAAAATACCTTTCTTGAGACGGAAGTGCTGCCTTTCAACCTTCAGTGGGCCAAACAAGCTCATTTGCAGGGCAATGCAGAGGAGGGCTGCCATCAATCCTTCATTATCCCTTCAGGCTTTCCATTAATTAACAGATTTTTCAATTGTAAATAGCTGGCTCAAAAGCCTTGTGTTATCCCCGAACATCCCCAGCATTCAAATTTACTATTGTCCTTTTTCAAACAACTCTGAAGTCGATTATTGCAATACTAAATAATTTCTTCTGTGTAGATCTTCTTCCCATTGCCAACAAGGGCTTATATTTGGGTGCTTCAGTGCACTATTGCCCTTTTTTGCATTCATTTGTTTCAAAACCTTTTTCAGCTTTGGGTTGTTCCCAAGATAGGTCAGATTTTCCATCTCCTTTTCATACAGACAATGGTGATCCATGCCTGGGCTTAGCAAATTACTAGTGGGGAACTGGGAACAAGAATAAGATCCTGCAAATTTCTGGGAATGTGGAGCCATCTGATAACGCCAAAGTCATAATCTGGGCAAAAAAGGTTGAAACACCGCATGCCTTTGCTTATTCTCATACTGAACTAAACAAGTTCAACTGGGACAGTAACTGGGCTTACCCATTCTCTGACTTTCAGAGTTGCCAGTGAATAGAAATCGGGAATGGAGCAAACCAGCAACATCTTTTTTTCCAATATCCCACATCTGGCGATGCTGTACAATAAGCATCTGTTGTGGTTTATTCTCTGAAGCACTGCAGGGGTTTATGCTCTTTTAATCTGTTGTAATTGCGTATTCCCATCATTTTATGTAAGTATGTAATCTCATTTCAAATCCCCTTAAGCTTTTTGGATAATGGATACACATATGTCAATATCTTTTCCGCATGTATATACGTGGAATGATTTCCATGGTTACTTATGCATGTTTTAGATATAAAAAAGGAATTTATTAATAATTAGAATATCTTTATTAATTTTAAATGTGCTCTTTTTGCCTTTCCATTTCATTCTTCATTCCCTTGCTCTTCTGAAATTACAAATAGAAAACAGTCAATGTATTATCTTTGTATTGGTTTATTATGTATCCTACTTTGCTTACTTCTGTCCTTCCTCTCACTCAGGTTTACGTTCCTTATGAGGCACCTTAAATACCTCTGTGTTTTTTCATCACCCATTTTTAAATTGTGCATATTGCCTGCTACAGCTTTTTATTTTTGAGATATATGACAAGAAGTATTAATTGTTTATTCCATATTAACCTGTATTGTAGCATGATAAAACCAGATACAGGATTAGATTTTGTTCATTTGCCAAGTATGACCAAGTTCCTTGTAAATACACTGTTTTAAGTGGACAGAAATTGTGCGTTGTGTTACACAAAAACACCTGGAAAAAGTGAGCAACAAACTTGAGTTTGCTGAGGAATTTTAGGTTCTTTGTTCATATTTTTTAGAGTTGTTTGGAGAGCTCTGTTTTCAAGGTGAGCTGGAAACCCCAGGCCTGTTCTGTAGCAAAAAGAACGATAGCGCATTGCACAGATCTTGATCAGTTTAAGAAATCTGATGCTTCGGGTGGGGTCTCTTCTACCACACCAACTGCTACACCTCTTCCAGTAACAGAGTGGTCTTACCCAGCCTTTTACTTTTAAGACTGTTGCTGATCAGGAACAGATATTGCTCAGTCTCATAAGGGAATTTAGACAGCACATATGGTACTAGTCTAGCATCGCACACACCTTTTTCTGTCTTAATTGCAAGTCTGATTGCACACTGCTTCTAGGAAAATAAGTTTACTGCTTGCATTGCTTGTGTGCTCCTTGTTTCGCCAGGACATGCAGGGTATAAACCCTGCCTCTTGCCTTTGGCCATGGCCCCCGCTGATTGCAGCAAGCAATACCTGGGAAGGACTGCAGCTTTCAAAGGTAAGGTAGTGGGGACCTGCTGTGTCAATGAGAAGAGAATCCTTAAATTAGACCTTGAATGTACAGAATGAAAAGAAAATACATGCCTTCAGCATCTTCAGTGCTTCTCCCCTTCGTTTTCTATGAAGCGATTATAAAAGTCCAAATTTATTTTCACTAGTCTCATTAAAAGTCAGCATATCTTTTTCGTGTAGAAAATTGTTAAAACACCTGGTAAATTATACCCTGAAATAAGTTGATTATTAGCTTTTTGTAATTATAATCATGTGCTTTTAAATTTACTAAGGAAGAGTGCTATGTGGGTGCCTAGATAGTAGTATTGAACATAAAACTCCTAATTTAATTTCATCTTGTTTTCTCTTTGATCTGATAATTCTGAATGTCAAATCCATCATCCATGTGAATGCTTCCTCTTACTTGGTAGGTATTCAGTTGTAACAGGTGAGAAGCTTGCTTGTAAATATTTCTGCAGCATCATTTTCACTCGTTCCCTACCTGGAGCAGATGACAGTATTTTAATCTTGCATTGTGCAAGATGCTTTTAATTAGTTTAGTGTAGTCAGCTATGAATCATTGCCTGTCCTTGAATGCCAGAATTGGTGACTGTCACTATGATACTCTGAAGAAGTGTGAAAGAATCCAGTTAATGAAACAGCCATTTGGGCATCCTTATCCCTTCCATTTACATTTTTGTTTCAGTAGCAGCAATAAGAAAAATCCGTGGTTCAAACAGCTCTTATATGTAGTGTGCATGGATGCACATGCAGACAGCCAGACACCTAATGAGAAAAAAAGTTCTATCATTGTTTCAAGACCATAATGATTGCATAGGATGGTGATTTTGTGACGGATGTGGAGGTAGTAAAAAGAGCTGCTGACTGTTATAGCTTAAACTGGTAGCATGGGGACTAACTCTTTGACTGTTACCCAGATATTTTCTTTCCTCAACTTGTTTCCATGATTCTTTCCTGAATATAATTTGTTCAGAAGTATATCTTCATGTGTTTGTAAATGCTCACTGTAATACACAAACATTAGAGAGTTGTGAGATGGTGTGAGCTTCTAAAACGGTACAGGTTTTAAACTTGAGGAAAAACCACTCGCATTCATGTCACACTTCAGCTCACATGCTTTAAAACTCTGCTTTGTGTCTGTAAAATACTATATTGCTAAGGCTATAGATATTTATACAAGGACACTATGAACCATCAATTAAACTCTGAATCTTTGAGGATATGTTAAAACACATTTGTTTTGGCATCATCTTTTTTGATCTGAATTACTCTCTGAAAAAGTGATTTGAAATAAATTTCAGAAAGGCAAATGTGATCCACTTCACTAAATAATATATTTACGCCTTTATGAAGAAGTGTGTTTCCTGTTGATTTTGTTATTTGATTAATGTGCCCAAAATATTTGGGGAAATGATAATAACTGAAAGTCGGAGAGTCAAAGAATTATGAAGTATGTATTCGATCAGGAGTGATGGTATATAAGAGAATGCATGCAAAAGTTACTTTTCTTGCTGCATTTTACTGTTAGGATGTCACAGAAGAGCTGCATCTAACTCAAAACCAACCTTTTTTCAGGCTATACCAAGTGAGAGCAGGTGTGAAGGAGACTTTAGTCCTTTCCCTTCACAATCTTCTTGACTTTCTTCCAGCAGCATTTGGTATAGGTGCTTCCATGTGGCTTTGCAGCTGGCCCTACCATTGCTTCTGGCATTAGATCTATGAGATATGTTTGAGTTAATAGTAACAAAGGAGAAAAACATTCCTCTCCCTGTGCACAACAGGCATGGTACAGAGTAAGGACACTGCAAGGCATAAAGCCCACAAGGCAAAACTAAACAAGGACTCATCCTAACTGCTGAATGCTTGGTATTTGCTCAGTATTTACTTACAGTTCATTTATATCTGCTGAATTTAAAGAGGAGGAAGAAAATTTGAGTGATGATTCATCTGTGTTTTCTCAAACATGTGTGTAAAAATTAGGATTCCCAAGCAGAGCAGGAAAAATGGGAGCTCCAAACACGATGGGTATAGGGTAAGCTGATGTATGGGCACCAAACTACTTTTTGCTTGCTTCCAGTTAAAACAACTGGTTATATTTGCATTTGAAAATGTTTGGGAGAAATTATTAGGAAACCAGCAAAAAGCTGCTACAGAGGGAGCTTGAAGTCCAATGATTTAAAGAAATGGCTAACTCACTTAAAGGATAATCAGTGTTTGAATGCAAAAGGATGTTAGTTCGTGTGTATTACAGTATTAAGTGTTCTTGGTTCAGCACCCAAGGGCTTGTGCAAACATTTTCTGGTGAACTTCTGAAACATTAAAGCAAATGCGTGACAAGGAGAGAAAGGCAATTTGAATTCAATAGTCTCTAGTAGTTAGAGAGGAGAATACCTAGAAAATACTGAAATAGTACAACTATCCTGGGGTTAAATTCTTGCCAGTTCTTTAAGAAACTACCAGAACCATAAAATTTGGATATAAATCGTGGTAATATAATGGTATAAATCATGGTAATATAATGGTATAAATTACGGTAATGAATATGGTATAAATCATGGTAATGGATATGGTATAACGGCTATAAATCATGGTAATATAATATTGGATATAAAACATGGTAGTATTGACATACTTTGGAAAGGCAGTAAATAGCAAAGGTATATTTGAAGCTATCTCAGTTAAGATGCGAGAAACCTTCGACTCCCTGGGAATGGGCTCAACAGAAATGGCTTGGCTTGTGCTCACCTTCTCAAACAGCGCAATCCTCACAAACCTCCTCACCGTTCTTCTGTAACATGTTTGATTTTGAATGTGCTTGTGGGTGAGGTTTGTTAGCAGCTCCTTTTCAGTATAGTGGCAAAACCAACAGTGGTTAGATTTATTCGTAGCTAAATACAGGGGGTCTCGTGCAGCCTGGTGCTCCCTGCTGCGCACCGTGCAGTGACTCCCAGGAATGGAGCCGAGGAGGACTGCAGCAAACGTCTGGTCGTCTCGCAGCTTATTCTGTCAAATTGGAGGCAGCTGTTTTTGTAGCTTTAAGTAGCTGGGTGCAACTGAATCAGTGACAACTTGGGGAACTACAAAAGCCTTCTTCACAGACAGAAATACCAATCTATTATTATATAAACATTTATTAGTCCTGAAGCTCATGGATATAAACTATAGGTAGTAGGAAGCAATGGCAATCCAGAGCAAATACTCTGATATATGCTGGTTCCTTAGGAGAGACAGAGGTGCTGAAACACAAGGTCAGCTGTCTCCACAGCTGAAAACTTATTTTCTGTCATTTTTCTTGATGTTATTGTGATACCTGGTTATCAGTTACATTTTGTCTTTTCCTGCTGCTCTGTTAGGGCCGTCAGTAAGCGTGGACCAGTTTCTTTGATTTTCTCAACATCAAACTAGATCATTTCAGCCTTAGGAGAGCTTCTTTAATCTCTACCCTTGATACAGCACTTAGACTTAGGGGTTACAGCATTGCAGCACTTAAGCTTTACACGTTTGGTCCTGTAGACAGCAATCACAGTCCGGAACTGTGTGCCTTCATCCTACATGCAGTGAATAGGACCTGGGTGCTTTGTGGTGGTTTTCATGACAGGCAGCATACCGATAATAACCAAAGCCAAATAAGAGTGTATCTCTGCAGCTGGGATGCTTTTGCTTCTGATGCAGACAGGGTTGGAAGAGATGGCTGTGTGTGTATATGTATATATATGTGTGTGTGTGTGTGTGTATCACAGAATCACAGAATATTAGGAGTTGGAAGGGACCTTGAAAGATCATCCAGTCTGACCCTCCTGCCAGAGCAGGATCACCTAGATCAGGTCACACAGGAGCGTGTCCAGGTTGGTTTTGAATGTCTCCAGAGAAGGAAACTCCCCAACCTGTCTAGGCAGCCTGGTCCAGTGCTCTGTCACCCTCACAGTGAAAAAGTTTTTCCTTATCTTCAGGTTGAAGCACCTCCTATGCTTCAGCTTGCTATGTGTGTGTGTGTGTGTTTGTGTGTGTGTGTGTGTGTGTGTGTGTGTGTGTATGTATATATACACACCCCGGCTATATCCTGGTTCTTATTGCTGATTGAAGTGTCTTGGTCTAATCTACCTACTGCCTTTGAATGCAGAATGAGTTGTGTTTGGGTTTTTTTTTCCTGCTTAACAGCACAGTTTCAACAGAAGGCATTAAAATACCTACTTTAACTCAATTTGGTGATCACCATTCTCCTGAGTGGGCAACAAACTGGAGAACTGTTCTGGTCAAGATAGGATATTGTGAAAAATATAGGAGAAAATCTCAGTTCTCTGTCCTACGATAGACAGAGCTGTGCAAACTGATGCAAACTCTGAGTCTGGCCTTCACTGAAAACTCAGTGTATGCCACAAGGCAGGTACCAAGCTACAGCAGTGTTTGCTTCTCTATGTCCCTCTGCCCAATTTCTCCTGCTAGCTTGTTTGCTTCTGTTGAGTATAGGGCATGTAGGAGGTGATGCGGATCTGGGAATATCCCTCCAGCACCTGAGGGTGACAGGACATTGGTATTACCCAACCTGAGCTCTTTGTGTGACTCTTGAAAGCCCTCCCTGATGCTGACCAAGGACTTCAGTGAACAAGGAGCACGCTTCGCTGGTGTCAACTGGTTGGTGTCGCTCCATTGCAATTTCAATAGCAGTCAAAATTATTCCAGGACAGTGAGCTTGGAAAGTCCATAGGAAGCTTTTGCTTCTCTGCATGCTTCCACTTACAATAATTTATAGCAATTTGGTCAGCCTAGCAGAGGTAAATAGTTTTGCCACCAGCTGGGATATTTGTTAGCTGATTCAGCACTTTATTACTAAGAGCTAATAATCTCTTATCGATATGTGCAGGCTAGCATGGTAATACTTTTATCTGTGTTAGGAGAATGGGGGTTTGTCTACATGGGGTCATTCAGGAAAACTAATCCAAATTGATTTTTAAAGTAGATTAATTAAATTAGGTTCCATCCCTTCGAATTCTCAAAATGGCCAAATTTCTGTTAGTTAAATTAAATCAAATCCTTATTTAACCTTTCTGGTTCAGAATTGTGATGCCCTTAATTTGATTTATTTTAATTCACTTAACAATTGAGACAAACCTAAGTGTGCTCATTTATGTTCCAGATCAGAGACTTAGATCTAGATCAATTTAACTAGAGAACTTTAAACTTTAGAGCCAAATGTTCAGTTAATTGAGAATCAAGTTTCAGTGTCCTGAGTGAACAAGTATCTGGAAAAGGAATTACTGAACAGATTATTTGTTCTATTTCTGTTTGTTTTTTTAAAAATTATAAAACAGAAATAATGTCTGATGGAACTAACGTACTCTTGCTATGGCTGAAAATCTTGTTTGTGTCCTCAGCAAGTATTTCATGCATGAATTTAAAGATGAAAGAGAGCACTTACATTTGACAACAAAAGGCTTAATTTTATCTGCTGATAAAAATTGTACTATTAAGTCACTGTGATTTGAAACTGTGTATGCAAAATACCTGGTGATAGGTATATAAATTGTCATGTTGCGGGCCCCCCCCAGCCACTAAATCCTGGACAGATGTTCTCTATTAACCCCTTCCCTCCCCAGAAGGGAAGAGAAAAGAGAATAAGGGAGAGAGACTTTACGGGTTGGAAAATAAACTAACAGATTTAATGAAACAATAATACTAATGCTACAGATAATATTGTAAATAGGGAAATAATGAAATATATACAGATAGGTACAAATATATACAAAACCAATATAAAATCCTCCCCCCACCCTCCCCCCAATGACGAATACGTCACCAGAAGCTCTGCAGAGCCAGGCACTGGAAAAGTCCCAGACCACACTCAGCAGCAGGTGAGAGCAGGATGCAGAAACACAAATCAGGATCAGCGGCAGATGAACGAGCAGGGTTCCGCTCAGGCCTCGGCCTCTGCAGGATCCAGACGGACTGAAGGGTCGAGATGGAAGGAACGGTGGAAAAAGGGCAAAGGCACGAGACCCTCGTGATCCCTCGGCTTTATACCAAGTATGACGTATGTGGGATGGAATACCTCGTTGGTCCATTTTGGGTCTGCTTCTCCCCCCGTGGGTGCAGACACAGCACCCATGATGAGACAGCTGACCTTGAGCATATCTTCTAGCAGCGCTGTTTGGGAAAAACATGCTGCTAGTTTTCAGCAAGTTCAGTCACTTAAAAGAGACTGAACTGAAAAGTAAAATCACTAAATAGAAAGTTAGTTCTATTTAGCTCACACCAGGACACACTTGGTGATCAGAGCTTGCCTAACACAAACAGCCAAGAGTTATCCAGCTGTATGTCATGTCTGAAGGTGTTACTATATGTGTAAGTGTGGTATGTAAGCTCTATGCCATATATTGTTTAACCTTCCTACACTTTTAATGTAAAGATGACGTGTGTCATGAAAAGATTATACAGGGGCTGGTAATGACATGGTTGTGACAATTCCCTGCGTCCTCTGCCTCTGTCACTCTCGGTGGCCGAGGACCTGCCTTGACCTTGGCAGAGGCTTGCAGAGCAGAAGGACTGAGTATTTTGTTATGAGCACTACGTCTGCTGTGTGGCCTACTCCGGATGATCCTGCTCTGGCAGGGGGGTTGGACTGGATGATCTTTAGAGGTCCCTTCCAACTCCTGATATTCTGTGTGATTCTGTGAGGTCTCTGACGTGGACTCTTACCTAAGGTGTTAGTCAGAAGCACTGTCTCAGCCAGTTCTTTCCTGATTTATGTAGCCAGTCTTGGTGGCATATTGCTTATTTATCACTGATAAACAGTTCTTGCACAAAACTTTTTTTTTAATATACAGATATATATTCAGTCTCTCACTGCTGTGGGCTTTTGATAACATTATGATTTATATTTACTCATGTTTTTTGCCTGACAGTAGTTGAATAACAATAAAATTCTTGTTGATTTTGGGTGGTCAGATGAAAACTTGGAGCTGCAACAGGTGTGTTAATCGATGCCACCCATCAGAATGCTATGGGTCACAGCAAAAATTGCTACAAACGTTGTTTTATTTTGTTATCTTAGTGAATGGCATAAAGTATTTCCTAGGTTTCCTTATCACTGGTAATGCTTTAATGTTGGCTCATCCTCCTTCACAGTCTGTTGCTAATCGATACATTCTTTTGGTTTGTAGGTTTTTTCCAAGGAGTGTATAATCTAGAGTCAAATTAATCTTTGTGGAAGAGTGAACCTGCATGTTTTCTGGACTCAGTTATTTGCATTTCTTCAAATGTCTGCTTTTGTTTGGCTGGAAAACTGCTTTCAGCATTTATAGATGATTTCAGAACATTATTTTACCACTGCATAATAACAAAAGCAATTTAAGTTTACAGATTATTTTGACATGGGAAGCCAGTAGTCCTGGTAAATTGGATGTGGTTTTCCCAGCTGAGCAGATAGGTTGCTTGTAGAGTCCAAAAAATGGAAACAAAACAAGCATAGTACACAACGCAGTAAGTCTGCTGTTATCCCAGAGAAACACATCATACCCTCTGGAACCAAGATAACAACAGATTTGTTGCACTGTTCAACAGCTTAATGGTATGCAATGCTGTAAGAATAACATCTACTACCCGTGGCAGTAGATCTGTGTCAAAAAGGGTAAAAAACTCTAAAGGTGCTTGTTTGGAAATTATACTGTATTCTTTCAAGGTAAAAACACTGGATGGCCTGTTTCCCGTTTCTTCTCCCTTCTGAAATTTAACTCCCAAGCTGCTCTGGTGTTGCTGCTTTTCTGAGGTGTTGGCAAATCAATTATAAGCAGTAGGATATGAATTGGTGACAAATCCTGCATAATTTGCAATGAAAAATGAAGATACCAAATGTTCTGAGGTGTAGTCTCGATGCTAAGGATTATTCATTTGTTTTGGAGGATCCTTATCTATGAAATTATTACAATGGAAATTGGTGTCTTACAATGAAAAAATAATAAACCCCAAAGCAATATTAAATGGCTGAGTGCATGTCAAAACTAGGGCACATCTTATTGATTCACTCTTGAGTCTTTCAGTACCCCCCTGTATGTTGTTCTCTTAGTAGATTGTGATCACCCTCAAGTATTGTTAATGTAGTTGATGTCCTGTGTTAGAAAAATGCCCTTTTCTGTCTTCTGATGTTTGATGCCTTTACAGCCACTGGGTGCAACTTTTCCATGTTTCCATTATAGTGAAAATGTGAAGTTCTTTGTGCCTTACTGGAATGCTGGTGTATGGGGTATAGATGGCAGGATTTCAGTAGCAGGGTGATGCCAGGGGTACCTCTTGTAGGAGGAGGCCAAGAACTGTCCCATGCAATATACAAGCAGTTCAAGGCAGCTCTGAAACACCCCATAGTGTGCCAAAACTTCTGCCAGCCAGGGGAGCACACAGTGCCTCTGCTTAGACACATTTAAGAAAAAGCCTCAACTGCTAGGAATAGAAGACATAGGAGATACTCTTTACTGTAAGGGTGGTGAGGCACTGGCACAGGTTGCCCAGGGAAGTTGTGGATGCCCCCTCCCTTGAAGTGTTCAAGGCCAGGTTGGATGGGGCCTTTGGGCAACCTGGTCTGGTGGGATGTGTCCCTGCCCATGGCAGGGGGTGGACTGGATGAACTTTAAGGTCCCTTCCAAGCCAAACCATGCTGTGATTCTATGATATGTAAGGAGGTAGGTGAAGAGGTGTGCTTGGAGAACAGAGAGGAGGAATGGAAGAGAGGTGTGGAAAAGGACTTTGCTAGAGGTACAGCTGGAGGTGCCCTCCTGGAAGAAGATACTCCATGGCAGAGGAAGGACACTCCCAACAAGGCTGTGTCCTGTAGGAAGCCAGTGCTGGAACTAGGAAACTCCCAAATGGGGACTGTGTCTTATGGAGGGACCTATGCAGAACCAAGTACTACCCTGAAGGGACTGTAGCCCATGTAGGACCCATGATGCAGCAGATACACGGCCAAAAGGATTGCCACTCATGGGGGACCCGCACCAGAAGAGGTGCATCTCTGAAGGGACTGTACTTGTGGAGAACCCATGCTCGTGTGTGAACGCACCCAAAGGGACTGCGGGCTGTGGAAGAAACCATGGGAACTCACAGAGGAGCAGGAAGAAGCACTAGAGGAAAACTAACGTAAAATTCCCTGAGTGAAGACTGTCTTGCCCACAACATCTTGATTAGCCTGATTGTCAGTGACAGGTTTCATAAGTGTGTCCTAAATACTGTTTTTGGTAAGTGAAGCTCAAAATGTGATTTTATGGGAAATTAAAACACTGTAAGAAGTTCTAAATTCAGAATGAGTGTCCAAATTTGCAGGTCTTACAGGGAAGGATAATTTTGTTCCATTTGAGAAGCTACGGATTTACCCATTCCAAAGATGACCAGCAGCCGTCTTGATTTCTGCAACAATTTGACTGTGCTGCTGCAAGCAAGAATTAAATTGGAAGGAATAATTAAAAATTACTTGTGCACACAGCTATCACCTATTATTGCAGGTACTGCTGACATGATCACTGTATCGATTTTCTTATCAAGAAAATTCTACTTCATCCTTACTCAACATTTCTTTTGTAAAATGGCTTTTTTTTTTTCTCCTAACCAAATGGATACTTTTGCTTCATAAGTCTTGTATTCAGAGGTTTACTTCTAGTGAGTTTATTCCTATAAAGTTTCCTTAAGGAAAATGTTTGGGGTTGACATATTTGTATGTTTACTTTGTTATCATAAGGTTTTGTTTTATCTATAGGTTTTTCAGAGTAGTTTTCTTTCTGTACCTTTCCTCAGTCTCTTCTTCCATCTGCTACTGGTGATAGTGTTTTGTTCTGCTTTCATTAAATATAACCCTGTTTTTCTTTTAATTACAGGAGGTGTTTCTATTTTGTCAAAGATAAATTTGCTAGTTCTGTTTGTGTTGGTGTTGAGAGAAATGCTACTACTTCATGTCTTCTGGTTAATTTATCTCTTAGGTTTACTGCTAATCTGGTTAGGACATGATTAACAGTATTCTGTGGGTCTCATTTTTTTTCTGTCCAGAGCCTATTTCGACACTTAAAATAATGCTTTTCTATTTGCTGTGTGTTTACCCAGAGCTTAAGTTTGATATTGTTCTATATCATTGGCTTGGGTTCAAAAATAATTTTCAATTATTTCGACTTGAAAATTTGCACAGAAGTGTAGGTGGATGGGGTAGTTAGTTATGAAAATATTGTTGAAACTTCTAAAATTAATGACACAAGAGTTTAAGAACCGTTTTTGAAGCATTTTAGAGTGAAGCTTTTAATCAGAATTTTTAATTGTACCGTATATCTTTGCGTAGGTGCTGGTGAAGGTGTTTCAGGGCTAATTTATTGGGCCAAAATCTTAGCCCTTTCTTGCGAAACAAACAAACAAACAAACCCAAAAAAACCACCCCCCCAGAAAAAAACCAACAAAAAACAAAAAAAACCCACAAACAAAAACCAAACAAAACAAGATGGAGCCAGTCTTATATTTTAATACTGAAACAGAATTTTACACTGTTTGAACCATGCCTTTCATGCCAGTTAGAGCTTCTTGCCTCTACCACATCGTCTCATGCCATTTCTTTCTACTTAGAAACTTTATAAAAGTCTTTATAACGTGTCTGATAATGAAAATTTTCTCTCTCATGTACCATGAAAATTAGACTATACATTTGTATGCTCCAGAACTTCTGATTTTAGACCTTTGAGTATCCTCTTCCTTGTGGTACTGTGCTGGACTACACCAGGCAACTGCTCCTTCTGTATTTTTCCTGGTGGAAACTTTTCAGATTACAGAATCACAGAATCTCAGGAGTTGGAAGGGACCTCGAAAGCTCATCCAGTCCAACCCCCCTGCCAGAGCAGGATCACCTAGACTAGGTCACACAGGAACACGTCCAGGTTGGTTTTGAATGTCTCCAGAGAAGGAGACTTCACAACCTCTCTGGGCAGCCTGGTCCAGTGCTCTGTCACCCTCACAGTGAAAAAGTTTTTCCTTATCTTCAGGTTGAACTTCCTATACTCCAGCTTGCTCCCGTTGCTCCTTGTCCTGTCATTGGCTGTCACTGAGAAGAGCCTGGCTCCTTCCTCCTGACACTCACCCTTTACAGATTTGTAAACATGAATGAGGTCACCCCTCAGTCTCCTCTTCTCCAAGCTAAAGAGACCCAGCTCCCTCACCTTATGTGATCTTGCCTCTACTTATTTCCCTGGTATGTCGCTTAGCCACTAAAACATGAGCCACCTCAAATATTTAATGTGACTATAGGATTCAGCTTGCTCAGTTTTCTTCATGTTCTGGCATAATAAAGGGCAGGAAATCTCACCAAAAAGGCAGACAGTAATGATCTGCTGGCACAGTGGTGCTTGCAAGTAGACACCTACCAGAAGCTAGGATGGATGAACAGTGATTTTGAGTTCTTCCTTCAAAGCAATGAGACTTTGCAATATCAGGATGTAATTTCTCCTAAACAGTCTGGAAAAACTGGTTTGGAAGAGTCTGGTTCTCAAATGTGCCCTGAATCATTGTTTCTGAAGTGCATTTATTCTGTTATCCCATCTAGCATTAGACATTCTTGCAAGACATTCTTGGAGCCATATAACTTACATCAGCGCAGCATCACCAAGAGCCATTTCCTTTATCCCATCAACCAGATGGAGGAGGGTCAGCCCACTGCCACCCCAGAGCAGTTAATGCCTGGTGTTGCTTGTCTTGTTGAGGCAGCCCATGGAGACTTTCTTATGTTTCTCCTAGTTACGTATTTGTTCCAGGCATGTTTGTGAATGTACACAAGTACAAAATGTAAATTCAGGGAATGGAGATTCTTCAGATTGAAAAATGTACATTGATTTGTGTAAGTAAGAGAGGCTGGAAGAGTTCAGCTCTGACAAATGGGAAGCTGTTGATTGCCTGCTCCAGAGATGATACCTAATCTAACATGGAAATTCTACATATCGGAGAAGCAAGAGGAGGAGTTATTTTCAAGTAGTGGCAAGACTCTGTCCTGAATAAATTAGAAGTAATTAAATTACAGAGATGAGGGAGAAGTAGTAAATACATTTCAAGGGAAGAAACTTAATTCTGTATGAACCCCCAGGATAGTGCAGAGAGGACATTACCTGTGAAAGTGAGTGGATGCCACGAGGAGCTGGCTCTCTGCAGTTAAGGCATTCACTTAGATTAGATGTTGTGGTTTATACTGTTGCTCTGTCACCCGATGGTTCCTCCCTACCTGGGCTGGAGGGTCAGGAAAAGGAAAGGAGATCCATGGTTTAAAATAGAAATATATTTAATAAAATAATAATAAAAACTAATATTCATAACACTATTAATATAAAGTACACAGAGTTATATTGTGGAGGAGTAGGCCTTAGGGGTAGGATGGTAACAAATCCCTGTGAAGATGTCAGCCATGGCAGTAGGAGGGAAGAAGAAGGAAGGCTGTCCCCAGCAAACTCCCCAATTTACAGTGAATGTGATGTTTATGGTATGGAATAGTACTAATTTGTCAGCTCGGGGTCAGCTACCCTGGGTTTCCACCTCCCTGGGCAACTCTGCAGCCAGGGCTGCTGTGGAATTAAGAACAGTGCAGTTACAAATAGATAGAGCTTATCAACTTCATTTCCCTCTCCCCTGCATGTACAAAACTACATTCCTTTTGACCCAAAGTACTGTGCCTAAACAGCATAAGTGCTATGGATGTATTAGCTTGGGTCTGACCTGCTCGGAGCATCTGCATCCTGTAATGCATTTCTTGATGTGGATGTGCCTTTAGCAGCTTCAGAGAAGTTTGACATAAATTTCACATTCAGCTGTTTTTTTCAACAAGTCACAAAACATAATCAGCAAATTTAAAATAAACTGCAATAACTTATGATCCTTCTTTTTTCACGAATGAAGGTATTGACCAGCAATCTTTCTGTTTTGGGTTTGGGCTTAAATCTCAGGCTCATCTGTTCATCATTCTGAATCAGCACACTAAGCTCTGAAAGCAATTTTTTACATCAAGATTAAGCTTACTCAGAGAATCTTTTAAAACTTTTGTCTAAGAAATGTATCAATATGTACGATTTTTCTCTTGCACTGTCCTCGTTAGAGACTTGTCAAAATAGGTGGACTCTGGACGTAGTCTGGCATGGAATTTCATGTTCCAGCTCCAAATAACATGACACCAGTCAAACCACAAACAAACAAGAAATCAGGTGTTTGAAAATGGTGCAAATATGGATGTACTGCTCACAACCATGCTGAAGCTACCATATTTCAAGCTTGAAGTAGTTTGCTCAAAGGCCCAAGTTAATACTCAGGTTGAAGACTTGATCATGTTGTGCTGTGTGTGAATGGCTCTTTATAAGCAGTGTGGATTTATAGGCAGATTTTTGGTCTTGGTGACATGTGAGGTACTAATTATTGTTCTATTCAGTTGGTGAGATCTTTCAGTGTTCTTCAGTGCCTTGGCTTTTCATGTTCAATGTACCAGTTCTAAGTGTGTTAGGCAAGACTACGGACAGAGAACCTGTCTCAGTGTAGTTACATTTTGGACTGGAGGTCAGTGTTGGCGAGAAGGACAACAGTCTTAGTCTTAGTGTTTTATGTTTACGGCATAATTCCCTGCATAAACTTACAAGAACTTGGAGTATCTTTTCATTTTCTGTAAATAAAAAGCATTATTCCATTATGGTTTTCTGATGAAGCCAAGCACTTGTTGCAACTTCTGTTATATTATGTGACAATGAGCCAAGGGCTTTCATCTTTCTCATGGTGTAATTTGAATTAAATAATCTCCTTTCCTCTTAGGAATGAGGTTGTATTAAATCAGATTGTTTTTTCAAGTTCTGAAGGTCTGAATAGCAGAGGAATGGGAAGAATAGGAAGTGGTTGTTAGTGCTTATTAGCATGTTGGTTTTTTTTCTTTTCATCGTGATTCAATTAAGCTTAAAATAACCCTCTCTAATTACTGCTCTGTTTGACACTGTCAAAGGGCTGGGGGTTGTTTTACATATTAACATCCATACTATGGTTCTAGACATAATTTTGTTTAATAAAAAAATCTTTACACTGATATTTTAGACTTTGGGGTTTTTTTAACAGGATGTATTCAATATATGCTCACACCACTTGCTATGGTGATTTGCTGTGTGGTAAGGAGCTGTGTGCTGAAAGCAGAGATAATATTGGGAGCATCACACATGTGTGGTTATGACAGCTGACAGGAGAGCTCAGGCACTGCGGAGAGGGCAGGAGTGTCCACAGAACTGCTGCCAATAAAAATTAGTGGGTAATATCCAAATTTCCTCCAAATAAAGGGTAAAACTAAAAGGTTATGTGAGGGTGCCTGAGCTCGGTGCAGTCAAAGATCTCTTCTCACTGGGCATGTTTTGCCGACTCCTGTTCCCCATCAGTGAATGTATGAAGGACGTCTCTTTCTGAAAGCAGTGTAGGTACAGTATTTTCAAGTATTGGGATAATAGCATTTAGATCAGCCTTATTCTTAATATAATTTTCTGTGCCCTTCTCTTCAAGCAGTAACACAGGAAGAGAGGGTTTTGGAGCATTGTACCTTCATTCTGGGGCATAGTTGGGTGGTGACAGGTTTGAGAAGTGTCAGGCACGCTGAAGCAAAACTCCTCTGCTGACCTTGTTACTGGGGCTGACTGAAGCTGTTGGGAGAACCTGGAGAAATAACTTATGACACATTCGGCTTTGGCAGTGTTTACTCGTAAGCAGCTTCCCGTTTCCATGCAATTTCTAAGCTGAACCTACTTGATATTGACAGGTAATATTTTAATGGATAGATTGATTGGACTGGCAGAATAAATTAGCCATCAGCTTGACAACCATATAGCATTATGTTGTGTATCTGTTTACTCAGCACTGGGTGAAATACAAGAGTCTATTGAAAATCAGATTTCCATGCTGCTTTATCAAAGCAAATTTAATCACAGCTAGAACATGTGGCATCCATCATTTCCACTTCAGAAGGCATCAACAGGCACAGATCAGCAACAACAAGCAGTGCTGCCACTGCTGTCTTTGACTCACATGGAAAATTAAATTTTCCCATAGATTTTTGATAAATGATGCAGTCTCACCCATCAAACATGATTACTTAAGTGTTCTCTATTAAAGTAATCCCCAATAGCTTTGTATCTAAAAGCAAGGTCTTACTCGATTTGGCTCTGCGTCACTCCCCCTGATGTGGGATAGGCTTTTGGACATTTCCTTTACAGATCAGACACTGCTTTCCCTTTGTTTTTCTTCAAAATCTCAGTTCTGTATTTTTTACCTGTGTTTTAGTGACCAGCTCAGCTATGTACTGGAATTTATGCAGTGTTTTTCTCTGAAATTTGATATTAATGCATCTTTTTCTGCCCTCATGGAGATCGAGGCAGCAAAATATATTATGAGAAATCTCAAGGTAATTTAAGGAGTGAAATAATACAAAGGATATGCAAACATAAAACCAGTTGCTTTGTTCATGCCTCAAGTATGGCAGAGAGCACTTTAAGTGTTCGGTTTTACATAAAATGTTGAAAAGCATTGTAAGTATTTGTTTTCATCTCATTTGATTTATCGCAGACACTGAAACTACTCCAGTTTAAGAGCTAATTAATACTTTTTGGGGGGTGATCCTTTTTCCCTCCTTCCATTCCCATTTAGAATAGCCAGGCTTGTGTTTTGTAACACTGCTGTCTAATGCTATGCTTGTTAAATTTTAATCTGATGTGTTAGTGCCTCCATAACTGTCAGTCCAAACCTTTTTCTTCCAGACATGAAGATAACAGCACAATTTTTCTAATTCCTACTAATTAAGCTCTGATTCTTGAAGATTGTCTTATGTCTTGTACTGTCTCTTGCAATGTCGTCAAAAATTATGTCATTAATTGAGAGGAGCTGATAGTCGCCAATAGGTCTCCTGAAAATTGTTTTGAATTACAGTACTGCTCAAAAGTATCTTGCCTGTAGAATATGCAACTTCAAATAATAATGCTTCCTGGGTTTCTGTGTTTCCTGGAGCATTAATATTCAGCTGTTTATAAATGTTTTTGTACTTACAATACAATTTCTAAATTGCTTTCCTTTATGTTGTTACTATTAGTGGTATCACTATCAAATTGCATCAAATGTCTGCATATGCTTTTTTTGCCTCTTTCCTTGAGAGAAGCTGTCCCATTTACATTTCCACTGACAAAAAAATTTATATAGTTACATGGTGATAACCTATGGATGCTGATTAACATGTAAACTTTTTTCCCATTGATCTGAAGCAACATCTTAATTAAAGTATACAGCCATATTTATTTCATGTAATTTAGAAGTCTGGACTTGACATGTTAGCCTGAGCTAGTTGATTAATTCATCTGAGGCAATTCACTTATTTATAGTTAAGGGGGAGAAAAACATACTCCAAGGGATGATTCACCATTCAAAGACATGCACCTAAAAGAGACTCAGTAAGTCACCTTCTGGAGGTGACTGTAAAAGGTGCCTGGGACGAGTAGTATTACCTGGGAATGTTAAGCAGTAAGCAGAATTAGAGGAGGAAATGTGCCAAACAAGCGCTAACCCTTTGATATACGCCGTGATACAGGAGTGTTGCTGGGCTGCTGGCACAGTACAGAAGTGTCGCACACCTGCCGCAGAAAGCTGTAAGAATCACAGAATCACACAGAATCACAGAGTCTTAGGAGTTGGACGAGACCCCTAAAGATCATCCAGTCCAACCCCCCTGCCGGAGCAGGATCACCTAGACTAGGTCACACAGGAACACATCCAGGCGGGTTTTGAATGTCTCCAGAGAAGGAGACTCCACACCCTCCCTGGGCAGCCTGTTCCAGTGCTCTGTCACCCTCACAGTGAAAAAGTTCTTCCTTATGTTCAGATTGAACCTCCTATGCTCCAGCTTGCTCCCATTGCTCCTTGTCCTGTCATTTGACATCACTGAGAAGAGCCTGGCTCCTTCCTCCTGACACTCGCCCTTTACAAATTTATAAACATGAATGAGGTCACCCCTCAGTCTCCTCTTCTCCAAGCTAAAGAGACCCAGCTCCCTCAGCCGCTCCTCATAAGGGAGATGCTCCACTCGCAGTCCTCGTTCTGTGGCTTGTACCGATGCTACACAAATGCTGCACAAGCAAAAAGTGTATTTAAAGGCTTATTTGCCATAACTTGTCCCTTACTTTCCCAGGTAAGGAGAGTTATTATGCACCATAACTTGTCCCTTACTCTCGCCTGCCAGAGAAGCTCTCTGAATTTTCTGTTATCTGCACTTGGACATCTGTATCAGGGACATTTGTGTAGAGTGACAGTTGAATACATACAAGAGCTAATCAATCCCTAAGGGTGCAACGGTTTTGTCTCTGTCAAACTGGTTTATTTCTGTTTTTCTTAGAAAAATATGAAGCTGATGAAGTCTAGCTTACCTTTCAACACCAAAAGGCGTTTCTTCCCAGATGCCGAGAGATGTTCAAGATTTATGACTTTTTCTGCTGTCTGATTTGCAGGTCTGTGTGACTTATGATGAGCCTGTTCCTACACTAGCTATCAGATTGTCCTTTTCAAACCAGAGTCTCTCATGTTAATCGTCGGTGCCATTCATAATTACTTGTCACTGGGCCTGACTGTTATCTGAGTGGATTGATACGCATCCACCTTGCTTCTTGATCCACTTTTTCCTGTTTCGGCCTTATAACTTAAAGGTATACTTAGTACGACAACAATAACTGAAAATTTAGCGAGCTGCATTTTAGACACCTAAATTACATATGATGAAGGTTAGCTGTGGTGTCTGATCATAAATACTAGGCGAACTGTGGACTGGAGGAGCCAAGCACAGTATGACTTTCCATCCCCTTACAATAGCTCCCGTAGACAGCGCATGTGCCTCCTGACCTTGCCCAACATGAAAACTCATTGGTTTGTCTATCTTTGTATGCCTGAATTGAGTGTTAGGCTGCTGTTTTGGGAACAAATAATGAAGAGAAACTGCACAGTTTATGGATTATCTTACTTTGTGGCAGCGGAGGAGTTTCACTGGATTTTCCAAACAAGGCTGTGCTTGGATGCTGAAGCAACTTAATGCAAGGTCTACAAACCTCCATCTGGAATGTTAATGGACCTGTGTGCTTGGGACCGCTGCCTTGCCTGGCAAATTTGGCTTATTGAGACCATGTAGGTGTACTTTTTTCCTTTGATATGAGAGAAAATATCTTTTAGTTTGCTTTCTTCACTCATTGCCATTCCTGAGAACAGCCTAATTAGAAACGTCAGGAATAAAGGATGAGTTGAGGCAGAAAATTAATTTTGATTGTACCCTTCCCATCTAGCAAAGAAGCAGTAGCGCTGCTTCAAATTTTTGAATAATGGAGTAAAATAAAGATAATGTAGCTGAATTAACTTTATTCTGGCTTATTTTAAAACAAATATAGTTTTCTTAAATTCTTGCTGCAAAATTTCCAGGCATTGTTTGATATTATAGTGTCCCAAACTATGACATTCATGAAGCTTTAAAGTTTCATGACACTTACACTAATATAACTGAGTAAGAAAAATAGAAATTTATATTTTAGATTTGATAACTAATTTATATGGAGCACCTAGGTTGGTGTTTTAAACGAAGTGAAAATATTACCCTTTCCTTTGCATGTTTTTGTTCAGAAAAGAAACTTGTGTCCAGTTGAACAACGTGATGTTGGGCCCTTGTGGGGGTATTATTCCACTCCACTGAACCAAAGGCTTTTTCAGCGTTTTATGGAGCTTTTTGTAATCACAGGATCTCAACCATTTTATCCATAATATAACCATTTCTTATGCTTCTTTCTCTTGTATATGTATACATCCATCAGATTTTAAATTATATGCAATCTTTTTACAGCAGTTTAACAAGGGAGGAGTAATGCGTGAAGCAGCAGTAAACATTTACAAGCCGATGCTTGGCAATTATCACTTGGGTAAATACATTTTAAAGACCAGGGCATCCTGATTTGCTCCAGCAACAATGTCATAATTGCAGCAAATACAAATTAGAACACACAGTTCTGGAAAAAAAGGTGCTAGGGAAACCTAGGGGGATGGAGATGTGGGATTGGAAATAGCTACTTGATTGCTCATGGAAACCTGTGTTTTTAAGAAAGTGAGATGTTGCTTCCTCTGTGAGTTTAAGCTTTTGTTGTTGTTGTCTTTTTTTACAACACAGGATGAAAGTGGAAAACTTTAATGAAAGCACACATCTATTGTAGGGGAGAGCACCAAAACTTTAATATAACTAGTGACCTAAGTGTACCATGACCTGTGTTATCATCTGTCTCTAAAGGAAAAGAGATCTATCTTCAATTTTTGTTTTGGTAATTACAGACCCTTGCACTTCAGAAGTCTGGGCTTTGGTTGTTTCCTCTCGTGCAAGTGATCCCTGAGCGTACGGTCTTAATTTCAGCATCATCCTCACTCTTATTGGAGTCTCCTCAGGGAACTCCAGAGGAAAGGTAAAAAAAGCCTTCATCACCAAGGTGCATGGCATGTGTCATGAGTTGGCAGGTGAATTCAATCAAAATCGGCTTCCAGCTCATCCTTTCCTCCTGAGTAATTAAATTTGGAGGAAAGCTACTGGACTTCATTCTGTTTCAAAAAAACTTGTGTATGATGACTCTGGTACTGCACATGGTATCCTACCTCTGCATTTAAGTTGTCTCTGTATTTCCCAATGAAGTTCAAACCTACAGTTTCTCCTCAGTTGTATCTAGACTTGATTTTTTTCTTCCCTTTTGCTAAAGACAGGAAGTTATAGATGTTTCCTTGAAATCCTCTATACTGGGTCCCTACATACTAGGTCACTTGAGTAAGCTCCATGAGGCAACATCTCATCAGTAACTATCAACCTATCCAAGCTTACTATGCTGCGAGTTGCCAGAGATTATCCAAATCACAGAGAGGACCTGTTCCTGTCCTAGCTGCTGTCATTTCTTGTCTCTCACAGCCAGTTTCTGCTCTTTTCAAGGGCAGCAAATTAGTCAACC
>NW_010209764.1:0-4927 GCF_000695765.1 Mesitornis unicolor | reverse complement strand
CCCTACACAGCTTTTGGAAACTATCGTCATTTCTTGGGAAGCCATGGACTGGGGCCGAATTGCATGGGACAGTTTTACTGTGGTCTGCACTGTTCTGCCTCAGGTCAGCAAGTCTTCCAGGAATTTCTGGATTGAAATGAGGTTAATTTTTAGCTCTGTTGTCATCTGAGAACCATCCAGTAGCATGCTCTGGCAAGGTCACAAAGTGGCAGAGTTAATTTTTGAGATCCTAAGTGTGAGTCTGTTCATGGCAAAACAAGGTCTTCCCCAGATGAAGGCCTGTTTCTAGTTTCCTCATTTACACTGCAAATAAAGCCTTCAGTCAGACCTTTGAGGTAGATGTGCATAGATCTTTCTCCTATAATAAGCCCCCTGAAGAAGATGAAAAGCTTTTCAACTCAAGCCAGATTTTATCAGAGTCAAAGCTAGAATAAGTAACAACTTAGATCTAGAAAACCAGAGTGGCTCGATAAGATGGAATGAAAAGAAAGTATACAGTGTTTTTGTTGATTTAAAAAATCTGCTACCCACTGTGTCTGTTCAAAAGGTTTTTTGCTTCTAGGCATTTTAATGGCTCTAAATAGCAGCAAATGCTGCACTGACTCCTCTGCTACTGAGGAATTTGCCTTGCAGCTACTTCACTGAGGTCTGGGTGCTTGCTCCTGGCTCTGAGCAGTCTCCGTGGGAGCTGCAGCATCCCCAGTCTGAGCTGTGACTCCTTTTTCTCTTGGCAGGCACTGCAGTCTCTAGAAGGTAGGTCCTTCTTTCTGTCCTCAGCAGTTCCCCAGAAGAAAGGCGGTTTCCCCTCCTTCCCTTTACCTTACTGGTTTTTTTGGAAAGAACATCACGTGCTTCTGCAGAAATATAAGCAAGTATACACATGCATTTGAGCTTTCATGTGAAGGTCAAACATACGCTTTCCTGCACTCCCTCTTATACCACAGTAAAATTTATACTGAAGGAAGGTCACGTCAAAATTATTTCATAGCCTCAAACAGATGAAATGCTTACGCTCATCTACCTTGTCGTGCTGTCTGTAAAAAGATTATGAACCTCCCTCTAGGCACAGAGGATCTCATATCTCTGTATTAGGGTCAGGTTCTTTATTCTGGTTCTTCGAGTAGGCAGGTTTGTCCACAAAGAAACTGGCAGTGCAGAGTGTTCTGCTGAATTGCAGAAAAGGACCCATCAGGATTGTGAGCTTTATTTAACAGAGATATTTTTTGCACTGTAGTCATAGCCGCAGGTACCTCCTTATGAGAACACAAAATGTCCTGAACTACTACTTCCATCTTAAAAGGTCATAGACATGCTTCATCTGATATGTAAATTTTTCAAGATCACAACATCAACTATTCATCTCCATTCATGAATGGGTAAAATCCACTTCTATCATGAGTAGACTAATGCATCATACTAGAAACTATGTTTTTAGAGGTCAAATTTTATCCTAATAGATTGCAGGGGACATTATAAAAACTGGTAAGAACTTGCTTGCAAAAACATTTCTTTGTCATATGCATCTTATCTTCTAGGATATAGATGGCATGGAAGTCCTTCTGTCTGAGCCTCCTGAGGCAATACTATACAGAGATGGTGTCTAAATTGCTGACAGATTTACCTCTATAGACTTTCAGTTTCATTAGAATATTTCTCATTTTCCCTCAACACATTATTCACTATAGCTACAGGTTGGCTCAATACCCTTAGTATCCCTGAAACCCTACCATTTTACCCTGGCAGGGCAAAGGCTTTCAGGCCCTCCCTCTATTCATTTTGTAGGCTGAATGCGTAGAAACTAGGCCAGATTTAACTCAACAATTTCCAAACAAATAACATTCTCCATCTGATTATACCCCTCCCTCTAGCAGGTAACTTCCTTTCTCTATTAGAGCTCCAAGCTACTCCTGCAGTTGGCTGAGAAACTTCTTAGTGCTGGGGTAGTAAACAGCTACCTAAGGGGTAGTTTACGTGTAACTTCCAGATAGCGTTGTGCCATTGCTATGGGTGATGAGGATTGGAGTAAAGCTCTTGCGATCTCTCTCCTAATACTCTTTGCCTTTTAGACACTCGTGGACTCAAAAGTGAAGTATGTGCACTGTACGCACACAAAAGAACAAGAGTCACATTTCATGGCCTCGAAAAGCATGTACAAAAGTGATACTTGTCTAGAGCTGCACATATTGGTGGAGTCAGCAGACCAGCTGTGTCGTTGAGGAGGAATGTGTGTGTCTGCCTGCGTGCCCAAAATTGCTGCCTCGCTGTGCAGTGCTAGTGATAGATAGCTTAGTGAAGAGACCTGTCGGTCTTTGAAAAGGCAAAGAAAAAGGAAATGGAAAAAGGGAGTCGAGATGAAAAACTGCTTGTCACATCTTGCACAAATGATTGATGGTTCAAAAGGAATTTCGCCTTCAACAAATGAATATAGAAACGCATAAATCTGAAATAAATAAAATGTTGAGACTTCAATGTTGCTTTCTCTTTCCTGGATTTCTCTGTTGTTTTCTTCAGTCTCTCACTTCCCCCCACCACTGCCATTGTGATTCACCATTTACTTTTCTTCCTTGTCAGCATATGATTATTTTTTATAATTTTTATGGTCTTTGTGGATATCCCACATTGATATTCTTGTTCCTTTTCTATCTCTTCTTTTTCTGGTTTGGTTTTCTGTGGTCAGTAACCTTTTGTTAGGCAGAGGAATCATACTTCCTCCTCCCCCTTCTGCGGCCTACATACTCCTCCTTGGAGACTCTCTCTTTCCTCCACTGTATCTGTATCTTCTCTGTTATCCTTGGAGTACACACTGGAGCAAACATCTCAAGGACAGATACCGCAGTCACATTGGCTCCCACACCGCTTGCCATTTCAGATTGCATAGGCCAAATGAAGACTAGGGATTTTCATGGATGCTTAATGACTGCTCTGGCATTTTGGAAACGCCATGATGATGTTCCCTTTCCCGTTGCCATTCCAGGAGCACCATGTCGTATGGATTTCAGTAGTACTCGTATCTCTGCCTCTTGGGGCTGTGTAAGACTTAAATCCTCAGTGAGGATGATAGCATGACCTAGAGTATGACCTCCTAGTTGGGTCGAGCTCAATGAGGCCTGAAACTGTGGCTATTAACTTGTCATTAACAATTATAGAGCTGCAGAAGCTTTTGAGTGCATAGTAGATTAAAAATAATAATGCAGACCAGAATCAGTAAAACTATACAGCATGTTACTATAAGCTGAACAAAAATTCTAATAAAAATATCAAATTTTGCCTGTACGAGTAGATTTTTAAAAATGAGAATATATTACTTCAGTAAGCTAAAATAGTAGCTCTCAGAATTTTAACATTTCCTCTCCAATGGCATCACAGCGGAATTCTGTAAGGTCTTCTTCCACTGAAATTAAGTGTTTTATTTTTGTACTAGGTAATCATATTTAGGTATTTAACTAATACAGAACACTTTTTACTCTGAACTTATTAGCAGTTAGGAGAAATAACAGGAAATAATGTTTCTTATGCTATTACCTTAATTATAGCTTTTTATGCTAATTCTTAAATATAGTTTTAAATACAGAGATAGGTCTTTATTTTAACTGTGTAACACTTGGAGAAAGATGCAGTCTTATAGTGGAGCTTTTCTAGATTATTAGACAACTCTTTAAAACAACTCTTTAAATGGAACAGACTGTATATAATCTTTATGTGACAATTACTTTTAATGAATCCAAACTGATTGAATGCTTATGGGATGTTCCTAATATAAAATATTTTGGGTAGAGAACAGTATTTTAACCAATTATAGCAACAATTTGTCTGTAAGCTATTTTATTCTATACTAGGGTATCTTCATACCTGTTAATAGCTAAAAGGATATAACGTAACATTTTGTTTGAAAGAGGTGCTTGTACTGGTTTTAAAAAAATATCGTGAAAGTGTTTTACTGTATGTATCCACCCAAATGACTAGTTTATTTGTTGATATCTATGCTGTAGAGCTCTGACAGACACACAGAGAATCTCAGCTCGAGATTCCCTCCATTTTCACTTGAGTAAGAGAGATGCTTTCGGGGGCAATTAATCCACTCTAAAATAGCCTGCCATCTAAGTCATACATATGGAGTCCTGTTGTGATTGGCAAAGGTAGCATGGCAAGCGCTTTGGAATAAAAGCCAACAGATAAAGTGGGTGAAGAGAAAGTGTGTTCTCATGGTGGAGCACAGTTTTTTGGAAGCTCGGCCTACCAGTTGGCCTAATGGCCAACTCAGTTGGGAAGAAGCAGCAATGGAGCATGACTTCTTGTATTCTGTGTTTCATTTTACCTTTTTACACATGCACCTGTCAGTGTTATGTGAGTGGTGTATGGTATCCTAGGGCTCCTTTGTATTTCTTCTTTTTACCTCCTTTACTCTCTTCTCAGAGGTTCTTCACTGCTGTGTATATGGTCGAAGTAAGGGACACGGCCAACAGGTGAAGAGGAGCCTTTATTCATCTCCATGTGACCCTGTGAAACTGCACTTTGAGACACTTTGGTTTGGCTCCCTGGTGCAGTAAAGATGGTGAGAAACTTGGAGGGCTGCTGTGATGAGCGGAGGCTGGAGTCTGCATTCTGTGTGAGGGATGTTGAGAAAACCAGGTTTTTCTAGTGATGAAAAGAAGGCTGGGAGCACTCTTAATAACAGCCTTGAAATGTATTTACAGATATGACAAAGTTGTCTTAGTAGTGCTGGAGAACACAGGTGGCAATGCTCACAAATGCTGGATGGGGAGGTTTAGGTCAGACATTAGAAAAAGAACTTTAGTAGGTGGGTCATGACTGAAACAGGTCACCCAAAGAGGTGGTGGACTCTCCATTCTTGAAGGTTTTGCAAGACTTGGCTAGATAATACTGTAGGTGACCCAATAGTATAATCACAGAATCACAGAATCACAGA
>NW_010209763.1:5678-5981 GCF_000695765.1 Mesitornis unicolor | reverse complement strand
TGGGCATGGACACGGGCGAGGGCAGGGGGCTGCAGCTGAGGGCAGGGCTGGGGGTGTCTGCGTGTGCATGGAACGGGTGTGCATGGAGCACACGTGTGTGCATGGACGATGCGTGTGTGCATGGACTGTGTGTGTGTGGGCATGGACACGGGCGAGGGCAGGGGGCTGCAGCTGAGGGCAGGGCTGGGGGTGTCTGCGTGTGCATGGAACGGGTGTGCATGGAGCACACGTGTGTGCATGGACGATGCGTGTGTGCATGGACTGTGTGTGTGTGCACGGACCGTGTGTGTGTGTGCAGCGGAG
>NW_010209763.1:2132-5212 GCF_000695765.1 Mesitornis unicolor | reverse complement strand
CAGCCCCTGTGCCACTGCGCCCTGTGTCCCTCCCTCTAGGGCCCAGTGCTCCCCAAATGTGGGCATCTCTATGTCCCTGGAGCCATGCGGGGCTGGTGCTGTGTCCCCCATCCCTGGATGTGCTGGGTTGTTCCTGGGTGAGCAGGGCCAGTGTGGTGTCCCCCGTCTCCTGGTGCCAAGCAGGGCTCATGTGGCATCCCCCATGTCCCTCGTGCCACACAGGGCTGGTGTGGCAGGCACCATGTCCCCAATGCCACAGGGCTGGTGTGGCAGCCACCATGTCCCCAGTGCCATGCAGAGCTGGTGTGGTGTCCCCCATGTCCTGGTGCCATGCAGGGCCAGCGTGGTGCCCTCCATATCCTCGGTGCCATGCAGGGCTGGTGTGGTGTCCCCCCTGTACCCGATGCCATCGTTGCTGTCGCTGCCAGGGGCCTGTGCAGGGATGGAGGATGCTCCATCTCAGAGCCCTTCATCCCAACCTGCTCCAGGTGCTTCCATGGCCTCTTGGAGTGATGTGCGGGGACAGGGACCATGCCTGTCCTGTGCCCAGCGCTGTCCCCCGCACACCCCTCTCCAATCCCGGCCGCACAGCTGGGGTTGCTGTGGCAACGGCCAGCGGTGCCACCACCTCCTCCCGCATCCCTTTCCTTCCAGCCCTGCTCTGCTGCATCTCCCGCCCTGGCCGCTCTCCGCTGCAGAGCCTCCGGTGGCCGGATGGGATGGCCGTGGGGACTGGCGGTGCTCCCCGTGCCGGACTCACGGGCAAGGGACAAGGGACACCCGGTGACAACGAGCCTGGCACTGGGGAGTTTCCCACTGTGGGTCTGAATGCTTGCTACATGCCCTGGTTTGGCTGCACGTCACCAGCTCTGCCGGAGCCACCGGTGCTGTTTTACCATGGGACCCCGGCAGCAGGGCCACATGCATGGCAATGGGTGCCATGGTCCTGGTCTGGGGTGCACGAGCACCTCTGGCCATGGGAGCCATGCGTGGCATGGGGTGGGATAGCGCCGTCCCCACGCCCTGGCACCCCCACATCCCTCTGTCCCCACGTCGCTCCATCCCCTCCGCACGCCGGGCCCACGCGTGCCCCCGGTGCGCCCCGCGCTGCGCGGCACCGGGAAGATTTGTAACTTAGCTGTGTTATCTGGATAATATCCTATTCATGTGGGGTTTAATAAATGAGATTTTTAAAATCCGTGAGTGAATTAACACGGGTTGCTATGGTGACGTGGGGCCCGATTTAGCGTGAGGAGTACGAGTTTGTGGGGCCCGGGCCGGCCGCAGCCCGCACCGCGCTCGCTTCCCGGGCATCCATAATTGATGAGGTTGTCTGAAAGTTACGCAAATCAGATGCAGGGATTTGGCAGCAAACCGTTCCCCCTCCCCGTCCCCTCCTCCCCGGTGCTACCTCGAAGAATTGTCGTGACTTGGCGTTTTCCCCTCCGCTCCCTGGCTTGGGCACCGGGGGATGGGATGGGGCATCCCCAGTGGGGTCTGCTCCGGCTGCCCCATCCCTGTCCCCATCCTGGGACGTTGGGCAGTGGGAGCCGGGGCTGTGCCATGCCAGGGAACCACAGTTCCTTGGCTATGGTGTGTTGGATCTTGCGAGGCCGGTGTTGCTGGCAGCTCGTCTGCTTTGGAGATGGCATCTGCATGGCACAAGGGGGACCACAAGCTGAGGGCCAGGCCCTTGTGCCCCCCCCGGCTTCTCCTCTTACCGGGCTGGGGGACTTTGCAGGGCGCTTCCACGTGTGGTGGCTTCGTGTGGCAAAGGGGACGTCCCAGCACATGGCCCCAAGGTGCCAGGGCGAGCACCCGGAGTGGCAGGGGCTGAGCCCGGGGGGGGTGGCAGGGGCTGAGCCAGGGCTGTGTCCCATGGGGCCCACCCTGCACTGAGCCCTCGGTGCCATTCGGGTGCTCCAGGTTGCCATCGGGACTTGTGTCCTCCTGTGCCGCTGGGGCTCTGGGGACCTCCTTGTGGGACTCTCAGGGGCTGCCCGGGAGGGCTGGGGAGCCAGCATGGGACCCCCACACCCCCTGCACCCTCACATGCCAAGGTAACCCATCCATGCTGCCTGGGGGTGCTGAGGCACGGGCAGCTCTGGGGGTGCCCCTGCCCTGGATGGGACCCCAGCACTGCTGGCCCCATGGCTACCTTGGGCCATGCTGCTGCCAGCTCTGGGCCATGTGGGGTGGGCAGAGCCTGCTCCGGGTGAAAGGAGCGGGGTGGGAGCCAGGCAGGTCCTGGGAGGGATGTGCGTGGTGCGGGGAGGAACCCCAGGGCTCAGCGAACACCCCTGGACTCGTCACCCTCTGTGGTGCTGCCATCCCATGGGACCCATCCTAGGGTGCGAGTGGAGCTGCAGCAAGCGATTGGGATCACCGCTTCCCTGGTGCTTTGGGATGCAGGGCAGCAGGAGGCAGGAGCCAGACCCCTCGAGGACACCTCGGGGACATGGGGTCCTGGGCAGGGCCTTGCCGGCTGCCTCCTGCCCTCCAGCACGTCCTCCTGCGCGGTGGCCAGTTAATTCTGGGGGTTTTTTTGCCTGCATTTGATTGCATTAATAATCTCCTCTGATAACAGTATTTAATAAAACCAGGCTAATATGGCGCAGTTAGGAAATGTCTTTGACATTTTACAATTCAATTTCCATGCAGTAAAAGGCAGGGCAGCTGCAAATCCAATTGTGGTGCAGTGCCCGGGGCACCCGTGGCCGGCAGCCGCCGGAGCTGCCCGGTACCCCCCGGTCCCCCAGTAAAGCAGGAAATGTCCCTGGGGGGCAGCCGCCCCGAGTGGCCCCCACTGCTGCCCCCAGCCATGGGCACAGGGGCAAACCCCTCAGGGAGGAAGGGGCTGGGTCCTGTGGCAGCGTGGCCAAGTTCTGGGATGCAAAGTGGTGCTGGGCACCCCCGTATCCCCCATCCCATGGCAGGGCGCTGGCCCCATGGTCCCCCAAATCGCCTCAGCATGGGTTAAGGGGCAAAATGCCAAGGCAGGGGGCTGGGGCGAGGCGATGCTGGCGTGGGGCGATGCTGGAGCATCCAATGGGGCCTGAGGGCTGCCCAGGATGGCGGTT
>NW_010209763.1:1478-2079 GCF_000695765.1 Mesitornis unicolor | reverse complement strand
CTCTCAAACTTCTTTTTGGGGTTTCTAGCCCGCGTGTGAAGCTTTGCTCCCAGCAGGACTTGGCAGGCGGGCGCAGGCTGGCGAGTGCCAAGTTTCCTTCCAGAGGGGGATTATTGCTGAGCCCGGGGTGCCATCTCGTTATTTCACATTTTCTTGCCTCTTTCTCTCTCTGGCTGGGCTGGAGTTGTGGTGTGAACCCTCCTCTGCCCCCTGTGCCCACTTTGGGGCCGGCCAGGGGATGCTGCAGGGGACTGGGGCTTTTGGCCACCACCACCGCGGAGCAGCAGGGCCATGGGCCGGTGGCTTCGCTCCCATCTTGAAGCTCCCTCGCTGGCCTGGATTTGCTCGTGGCAGTCCCAAATTCACCTGCCTTGACACCAGTTAGCCCTTTGCTGGTGGAGCACAGCCCCTCACGCCTGGGGCTCTCCCAGGGCCACCAGCTCTGGCTGTTTCCCATATGAGGACCTCGCTGCTGGGTGCTGCGGTGCCCCTCAACACCCATGCACCGTGGTGGGGAGATGCTCCCAAAGAGCAGCCCAGGACATGACATGGCCCAAGGGTGACGGTGCTGTGGATGCTCATGGTGCTGTGGGTGCCCTGA
>NW_010209763.1:586-1423 GCF_000695765.1 Mesitornis unicolor | reverse complement strand
CTGGCGTCTGGCTCCT
Organism: Mesitornis unicolor; assembly: GCF_000695765.1. Lineage (NCBI taxonomy): Eukaryota > Metazoa > Chordata > Aves > Mesitornithiformes > Mesitornithidae > Mesitornis > Mesitornis unicolor. The sequence continues at coordinate 1,407 of NW_010209763.1, read as the reverse complement.
CTCCCCTGCTCTGCGCTGCCTTTAACTCTTCCCTCCCCTTTCCAGCCTCTGAAAAAGGCTGAGGTCAGCCCCCTCCCCAGCTCAGTGCCCCTGGATGCCCCCAGCCCCTTCCTGCTCCCCAGGACCCCATTTGTGGCTGCTCAGCCCTGCAGTGGTGATGCCACAGTGGCCGTACGGTGCTGTGCCAGAGCAGTGATGGGTCCTTGGTGGATGTCATCCCCAGGCGTGTGGTGGTGGGAGCTGTGATATTGCTGGGGCGGTGAGCAGTGGACAGGACCACCTGGCTCTGGAGTGATGCTCAGGGTTGGGTTTGCACATGTTTGCTATGGTGCTCACCATCCCGGTGCTGGTGTGTGCCAGGAGTGGTGTGTGCTGCTGCACCGGGAGTGGGAAAGGTGTTGGGAAGCAAAATTCACTCGGTAGCACCTGGGCTGGTGCTGGCCCGTGCTGACGCTGCTGCTCCATCACCTCTTTGTGTCCTGGCTGCAGCCAAGTGTGCCATGAGGGTGCTCCATGCCGGGCCAGTTGCTGAGCCGATTTGCAGCACAAATTGCCACCTCTGCCCCCAGTTATCATCGCGTCCCATAGCTGGGGTGCATGGGGCTCGTCCTCCTGGTCCCCTGTCCCTTTGAGGTCAGTGCAGCCCGCCTGGCGCAGGAGCGACCCCGCCGCTGGACCAGCTCCTCATGCTGGACTGAGAGGGATCTTTAAGGCTTAATGAAATGTTAATAGTATTTTCCAACTCAATACGGGAGTAGAAAATTAGGTGTTTAACGCCGGGCTCCGCAGCGACAGGAGCAATCAGCCTGAGAAATGGGAAG
>NW_010209763.1:0-522 GCF_000695765.1 Mesitornis unicolor | reverse complement strand
CACGAGCCATGAGGCCGGGGAAATGCAGTGCCAGGCTGGTGTGGGCGAGCACCGGCTCTGCCGGGGTCTCCTTGGGTCTCCCTGGCAAGGTCACCACTGGCTGCGTGGTGAGAGCGGAGCGGATTGGGGTGTTTGCAGGGCTGGGGGTGCAGCAAGGCGATGGCACTGCAGCTTTGTGCCGTGTTGGCTTGACATGGAGCAGGTTGGAGCTGGTGCTCAAGGAGCTGCCAGTGTGCATGCATTTGTGTCCATGTGAACCTGTGTGCATGCATCTGCCCCCGTGCATCCATGTGCACGTGTGTACCTGTGTGCATCTGCCCTGCGTGCGTCGTGTCCCCCTGTGCATCCGTGTGCCCATCTGCCCGGTGCATCCCTGTGAACCTGTGTGCATGCATGCGTCTGTGTGCATCTGTGTGCATGCATCTGCCCCTGTGCATCCATGTGCATGCGTCCACCCGTGTGCATCAGCCCTGCGTGCGTTGCGTGGCCCTGTGCATCCATGTGCACGCGTGTGCCCATCCG
>NW_010209762.1:1650-2363 GCF_000695765.1 Mesitornis unicolor | reverse complement strand
GGGGAGAAGAACCTCTCTGCCCTACAACCACACCGCATCATCTGCCCATTCCCTGTCCCGCTCCCCACGTGCGGGCACAGGAGTGGACACCCCCAGACCCACGCAGGGACCCCCGGCAGAGGAAAGGGCTGGCAGACGCTGGCTCAGACGTGGCATTGTCCAAATTCGGGTGGTGTCTGTGTGTCCGTGCCCCATCCCACCTGCGGGGACACGTCCGGGGGCTCTCCATGGCCCTTCCGCCCTTGGGGTCTGTTCCTCTGCCCCTTTTTTCCTGTCTGAACAGTTTTGGATTAGTTTGCACATCATTCCTGAATGCACAGAACGCCTCTGCCAGTGCACAAATACACGGGAGAATACTGACTTTCCACAACAGTTTTTATATGATTTGACCAGACTGGGACACGGTTAATTAAAAAACCCCAGTGTTTAAATGCAGTTTCATCAGGAGAAGTGTAAAATGCTTCTGCGAGAATCTCTGTCAGGACCTTTCAAAGATAGTGTACTTTACCTGGCAAAGCACAATTAGACACAGTCAAATATTGTCCTGGTTAAAGACTATTAATTTTCCTTACATTTGTCATGAATTAATTTTTTCTGGCTATATCAACAGTGTTTCCTTTATAAATATAACTGGCTCCTCTACATTGAAAAATTAAATTTGCTTTGATAATGAACTGAGGTGCTAATAATCGTTTTGCAATGCAAAAAAGTGC
>NW_010209762.1:394-1630 GCF_000695765.1 Mesitornis unicolor | reverse complement strand
CAGGGCAGCCCCCCCGCCGGCTGCAGCGCCCGAACCTCTGCATCGGCAACGGTTACCAGGGCCATGGGGACAAAACCGGGACCCTCGGGGGTGCAGAGCTGAGCTGTGGGGACGTGCATGCTCCTGGGTCCTCTCCATGGGCTCCTGGGTCCCCTCCATGGGCTTCTGTGTCCCCTCTGTGTGCTCCTGGGTCCCCTCCATGGGCTTCTGTGTCCCCTCCATTGGCTTCTGGGTGCCCTCCATGTGCTCCTGGGTCCTCTCCATGGGCTCCTGTGTTCCCTCCATGTGCTCCTGTGTGCCCTCCATGGGCTCCTGAGCCCCCTCCATTGGATTCTGGGTCCCTTCCATGGGCTCCTGAGTCCCCTCTGTGTGCTCTTGGGACCCCTCCGTGGGCTCCTGGGTCCCCTCCACGGGCTCCTGGGTGCCCTCCATGTGCTCCTGGGTGCCCTCCATGTGCTCCTGGGTCCCTTCCATGGGCTCCTGGGTTCCCTCCGTGGGCTCCTGGGTCCCCTCTGCCGGTGCAGCCGTGGGGCCATGGGGCTTTGCCGAGCGTCCCCAGAGCTGGACCTGGTTTTGCTGGGTCACCCCCCTCCGGAGGCTGTGGGGCTCCCTGTGCCATGGATGCTGTGGGCTCACCTCGATTCTCATCATCTCAGTGGTGCTGCTGGGGTGGCATAGAAAGGAGGAGCTCAACAGAAACCTCTGAAGTGAGAGGAGGAGGAGGAGAAGGAAGAGGATGAGGAGGAGGAAGAAGAGAAGGAGAAGGAAGACGATGATGAGGAGGATGAAGCTCTGCTTGGTCTGCATCAGCGTGTGCTGAATTTCCCACACAGCCAGGCCCTTAATGCTCGTGTCCTGGCTGAGCCCTAACGAAGGGGATGTAATGAATCCCTGCAGGACCCAGTGATGGGGAAGCTGGAGGCAGCTTTTTGTGGTGGTGTTGGTCCTCCAGCTCCAGCCAGCTCAAGACCCTGCCCCTGCCAATGTTTTGGTGGCAGCAATGCACAGTGCCCCTTTTCCACTGGCACCTTCCCTTGCTCGGGCTTCGTTAGCGTGACGAGCTTTTGTCTTGTTTAAGAACTCTTGTTTAATAACTCCTCCTGGAGAACTGGGAAGGCCCCAAGGAAGAGGACGGGGTTTAGTGCAGGCTCAGCACGGCCGTTCCCTGCTCACCCTCACCCACACCAGTGCCCAGTGAGCTGAGTTCAACCCATTCCCACCAGGCAAAGTGGAAAA
>NW_010209762.1:0-265 GCF_000695765.1 Mesitornis unicolor | reverse complement strand
CCAACCTCATCCCCACCACCAGGACGCCCCCTCCCACGGCTCCCACTGCACCCCCGGGGCGGGACTGGGGCACAGCTCCGTTCTGGGGTGCTCGGATGTGTCGGGGAGCGCAGGAACCAGCGTTTTGCTGCAGGGACCCCCGGGGACAAACGCCTCCACCGGCTCTGACCGACGGACGCCAGCCCGGAGCACCGCGGGGGCGGGACGGACGCGCCGATGACGCCGTCGCGGGGACGGGGCGGGCCCGGAGCGGGTGTCGCTCCCC
>NW_010209761.1:55145-61714 GCF_000695765.1 Mesitornis unicolor | reverse complement strand
AATAAAAATAAAAATAAAAATAAAAATATCTGTGTTTCCTGTATGTTACAAAACCTGAAAGCCCTACTTGCAGAGAGAATGTAACAGTACAGGATTACCTTAGAGACCAAGGTTTAGGCATATCAACTAGATGATGAAAATACTACAAATCTAGCAAAAGAAGAACAGCAATGCACAAAATCTGTTAGCTTTCTTACACTGTGTATCCAAAAATGCATTAATGTTCAAAATTCTCTGGAGTGGCTCCATGACTAGAAATATAGCACATCCCACACAACCTTGGAGCAGAGGTTGACAGTGGCAGATCACCACTGGTTAAATCATAAGAGGAAGGTGAACAAGGCATTGCACACCTCGCAGTAAGAGCAGTTTCTGAGCTCCAGCTCTGTCTTCCCAGAAATGGCAGCCGAGGTCCAGCGTGCCAGGCAGTAGTCGATGGCCACCATCACCGTGTGCTTCAGCAGCTGGGACAGCACCAGCAGCGGCAGGAGGAGGATCCCTGCTGCGCTGAGGTACTTTCCACAGGCTCTCCAGGGCATCTTTGCTCGCTGATGCAGCACCGAGGACAGGTTGTCTTCATCATCACTTTCTGTTACTTCTTCTGCAATGCGTAAAAAAAAAGTACAGCGACAATGACTTACTCTCACAGCTTTCATAGTGACTGGCAAGTAGCAGCTACAGAACAGGTCTCATCATACAGGATGAAGAGTGGCTTTAAGGTGAAATTACCTGCTTAGGCATGCATGTATTAACCTGCTAAAGTTAGTAGTAATGCATGCTAAAAAGATGCAGAAAACCTTGGCACTAGGTGAGCAATGTCTTCAGCCATGTTTTTGCAATTTAAAAGCGCTGGCTTGATAAAAATGAATTTCAGTTTTTTTCCTATGTAAAACCTTAAACAAGTGTGTTTAGCTACTGACAGGTTTGAGGCTCACCCAGCAAAAGTTAGTCAATATTATTCCTCTTTCATTATCAAATCACATTCAAGAAAAGCACCTCAAAAGTTTGGAGGAAGCTATGACTTCTGAATGCTTGAAATCACTGTAGTCCAGAGGTAAAAATCAATGGAAATAGCACTCTTATGAATCACAGTGCACCTGAAAATTTATTATATTCCTGCCAGTTTGAATTATGTTAATTAATTCTGAAATAATTTAACTGTGAAACAGTAGTGCAGCAGTACTGGACACAAAGGGTGCTCTTTTACCTTCATCCTCTTCATCATCTTTCAGCAGAGCTTCACGGGAATACATAGTCCTCCTGAGATTGGTTCTTTCCAAAACAGTTTTTCTTTCAATAATGGTCTCCTAAAAAAGGGGACAGTTCATGTGTTTTCATCCAGAGAACTAACAGAAAAATTGCTAGCTGTGACAAAATTTGTTTCCAATCAGAACATCAGTGAAAAATGAAAGTGAGAACAGCAGGCAGGCAGAAGTGACTGATTTGCTACCTCTGTGTAAAACCACAGGACATAAATTAGATCTCTGACATTAATTTCATGTTGTCAATCCCAGCCCTCCTGGAATCTGAACTTGGATAGATAACCCTGAACTAATAAGAACTAAGATGAATATCTCATTCTTCTTCTATTAAAGACAAAAATGTGTTAATGATTTAGAAAACCTGATATAGGCACATCTGAAAAACTTCTGCCCAACACAGTGAGTAAAATCAGGCATATCTATAAAAGCAGTTGTCAGTATTGCACCTTACCAATGTTTTTCCTAAAATGGCTCAATGTAATATTCCTTCGACAATAATATTTTGATAGGGCTTCCAATCAAGAATGGATCAGAGGCAACAGTATCAAGGAAGTATGAGATATTCAGATGGAGAAATTTCTCTTAATAGAGAAATAATAACGGCAATAGTAATACTGCATTCATAGTAAGTCAGAAATCACACACAGCATGTCAATCCTTGCTAATGCTAACACAACCTAAGAAAAAAACCCGTCACATTTTTTGCAAATGTTGATTGCCCTGCCCATCAAAAACCTTCTCCAGCTCTTGGTCCTGTCGATTCATCAATGTCTTCCAGTGTTCAAAGAGCTCAGTCTCTGATTTCTGGATGTCTTTGAGTGTTCCTTCTCTCTGGATGTTACCATCTTTCATTGCAATTATCTAAAATGTTAGAAACACAAGTGGTAAGACAAATAGTCATGTATCTCTATTTATTTTAAAGCTATGTTGCTGTGCCTGGACAGAATTTTCTCTTTTATTAAAGAAAGAATATTTCTGTGAACAAATCTGTCTTCTAAGAAGATAGTGAAGTTTCTTTTGACTCTATCCCCTTTACTCAAGATGCTGCAAAAACAGAAACTAGTGCACTGCATGCTTTCAGAAAGGAAGGCTGCTTTTAAGTAAGAAAGAAGAAGAATGGGGTCCCTGTCAGCAGACAGGAGAGTACATTACTCTTCCTAAGTACAAGTCATTAGCAAGATAAGGTTTTAGAGTTCTCTTACCTCCTAAAAGGAAAAGCCTTTTAGCAACACACTCTGCACAGCATGTTTTTCCCTCATTCAGGCAATTAGATATGAGCATGCTGGCTCTACCGTCTGTTTGATATCATGGACCTGATAAGGAAAAGCTAGGGAATTTGAATCCCTAAAGCTTTTAAAAGCACAAATGGTGGACACAGCTTGGAAAAAAAAATATGCAAGACAAAGCCTGAAGGGTGTGGTTTCCAGATTCATATCAGTGTAACTACATTATACACACGGCGTAACTACCTTCACTTTAGATCTGAGAAGGGGAATTGCAAAATGAGGCATGTGGATTGTAAACCCATGTGACATCATTAGAAAATAGTCAGTGCAGTATTTATTTTTCTTTCTCCCTGGCAACTCAGAAATTTCTATGGATGGGAGTTGGAGGGGGTGGGAAAATACTCTATTCCACTTATTGCTACGAATCTACACCAGAGGAAAAAATAAAGAAAAAACGTATCTCTCTGTGGCCAATTTATTCAGGAAACCTGTAACTGGGCTGGACGTTGAGTTCTTTTGAGGCTTTGCTACAGAGAATTAGAAGGGCTATCATATATACTTCAAATTATATTTTTATTTAAAATTCCTTAATAAAATAAAATAAATATTCCTGCCGCAGTCCATTGGGCAAGACTTGCTAAGGCTTAATGAGACCTGTTCTTAGGAAAAAAAACCTGAACTATTTCTTCATAAGTATTTTTTATTATAAACCTAATTAATACAAATCCTTCCTATCCTACAGGCTGTTTGGAACAGTATTTTTCATAAAACATTGCTGAAATACAATTAGAAGATAATAAAAATAAAATAATTCTCATAGAATACCTCATAAAACACAAACATCTACAAATGGGTCTCACTTTCATAAAGAAAATTAAGAAGATTACACTGATACAATGCCACAGCTGTTTATATTTTAAAATTGCATATATGTAATGGCAGAAAAAGAGGAAGCTAAGATGGACCTCACAGGGAGGGGAAGAAGACAGAAAATTCCTGTATCCTGAGAGAACCCAACTGGAAAACTAGGACTGTTTTGAGAACAGCAGTAATTCTTAAAGGTGTACAAGTGACAGGCAAGGTCACCTTAGACTCCATAAGGGATAAGTCCTGCCCACCAAAAGCATGACCAGAACAAGATTAATGTCTATCTGCAACTTTATAGCAAGCCAATACGAAGAGCAGAGAGCAGCTCAAATACGATTATTCTTGAGACAGAGTAACTGCCGCTATAGTCTGTGCAAGCTGCAAATGAGAGAGAAGTCCTGCTAGGAGGCATAACTGCAGTCATCAATCCTTGTGGGCAAAAAGACCTGTGATGTACCTGGATAACTGTAGGAGTATGAAGCACAAGGCCAGTGTGAATCAATGAACTAAAAAAAAATTTGAAAAATCCAAACCTCCTAATCCTACTTGATTTGCTTCATCTCTGACATTTGCAATTGCAAACTGAAGCATACTTTCATTTTTTTGCTGTAAACTACAAGTTGCAACAAAGAAACCTAACTAAACAACTGACTACTACACGTTTCTTAAAATTTTACTAACAATACAAAGGGTAAAGATGTTCTTGGCACACTGTGTACTAGTACTAACCACAAGGAAACAGTTATTTTTCTTTGTGTTTCCATACACCTCAATATCCATAAACACATCTTTTTCTGTGACAGCACAGAAAAATTCCTAGTTATATCTCAGCAGAGGCAAACACATTACTCAAACATTTCACTGTTTTGAGACTAAAATATGAGCAAAATTTTCCAATATAACTAATGGTTTGGGATACTCAATATATTTTAAATGCAGCCTGCTTTCATGAGTGTATTAAGTATCAAATCTATGACAATTTAATCCAATTTAGGTGTTTCAAGATGGGAATCCCAAAATTATGGCACCCCAAGCTCACTGGCTCATTTTCAAAAAACCTTTATTATGTCTCTTCTCACTAAACTTGGTGGATTTCCACTGCTTGGTGGAAAGATGAAGCAAAAGCCTTGTTTGTAGCAAGACATATTCATGTCACATTCTTGTCACCTCAGAAAAAGTGAGAAGAGCTTTCTTACCCAGTCAGCATGGGGTAAGTACTGCAGCTTGTGAGTCACTAGGACAATGGTCCGCTTGTCTTCCCGCAGCATTTTCAGGATCCCTTCTTGCATGAGATGATCACTTAGGTGGATATCCAGTGCAGAAAATGGATCATCCTGTCATGAAGAAAAGAGGTCAGCTTTGGGAGCCAGCATTTATGGGACTGAAGGAAACTCTCAGATTTTAACACCAGTAAAACCAGTTAGATCAATATGGGCAATCAAAGAGGCCATCAGAAGATCAAAATTGTTCTGAGGAATGGTTTTCTTAAACTACATAACAACAAACCTTGACCTGTCTTTCTGCAGTGAGCACTCAGACATGTGGTAACATCAGCTGTGTAAATGCTAGGATTTCCTGAGGCTTTCTGGGGACTTCTGCTCTCTGAAGAGCTGCATTTCATAGCCCACATAACTGCAGTACGTTATTTCTGTCAGACTCGAGACAGTGCGCCAAAGGATGCCTATGGCGTGTATTACATAAACTGCTCCAGGGACACTGACAAAGAGTACATTTTTATTTAGCTTGTACATAATTGCCTTCTGATTTTTTTTTTTGATCCATGAATCAAAACTCTATTAGCAAAGAATCTTGAAAGAAGAAATATTTATCAGTTTGATGACTCTGCTCAGATGTTTGATCTACAAGCTAGATTATTTTATTGAATAAATTAATGATATACAAGTAATTTTGGCATAAGATAATCTGTACCATCTTTTGGGGAGCTTGTTTACTTAATCCTATTTATATGGAATTTCAAATTTATTATTTCTGCTTCACTACTAATACTGGCTGTAGGATTTACTTAGTATTATTAGTTCATACTATTATATTACACTAAACCCAGGATTTCTTAAAAATCAAATTTTGTTTTCTTTTGTCCAGATATTTGCTGATAAAGTAGGGTTGAATTTGAATTAATTCAGCTTTCCGAGTGACATCATTGACACCAGCTAGACAGGGAAATGTATAAGCAAAAAGGTGAGTACTTTAGGAAAAGCCCTTGAACTTTTATTCTCTTCAATTTTGCAACAATTTATATTATGATTGCATGAGATAGTTTAGTGTTGTTGATTTCACATATCCACAAAACCAAAATATATTTAAAATCAACAGTAAGACAAATACAACTACTGAAATTCTAATAAATCAGAGCATCATAACATAGAGCAATTAAAAAGTTCTTTTGTAACACATTCATTTCTGACTGTGACACAGAATTTATTCGCAAAAATGCTTGTGCAACTGTGTGTGCACTGCGCTCACTGAGCAAGGACGTGCGTTGTCAGCTTTACTGCTGCACTCCTCCAGTCTAGCACAGCCCTAAACATCATTCTGAGTCCTGAGTTTGTGTGCAGCCCCCTCATCTGCAATGCTGTGCTGCTGCAAATGGTAAATGCCAGTTCACAGAATGTGACATTGCACTGTGGAGTCAGGCGATGCTGTTGATTAAGGCAGAACTCACCATATAGGGTTATAAAGATGTTTTGATTACAAGACACCTGAAAAAAATCAGTTCATGCTACAGGACTAGTTGTACATGTGACAAACGTGTTGAATGAATGGATGGATATAATTAAGAATAAAATACATCATGAATTATCAAATGATCTTTTCCATATGCACAATAGTCACTAGAAGTTTAGGGAATATGAAAGGTTATTGAAGGTTAGGTGCACACCTGTGAGAGATAAGGTTCATGAGTGTTTGTTTACAAAATCAGTCTTAAAAGAACTGAGTGTTTGCAAATACTAACATACAGGACTCCTGATTATTTTTGAAAAATTCGTAACTGGAAAGTATTTATCTGTAAGTGCTTTTACATTATGAAACCATAAAGAGAACTTGGTACTATTAGGAGATTATTGAGTGTCCTGCACAAAAGGATTAAAGTGACAAAACCAAGTTACAGCCCAATACTGGATCTGCTGATCTGCAGCACCTGAGCCAACTGCTCTCTCTACCTTCCTGCATTCTGGTCAATACCTGGAAATGC
>NW_010209761.1:24432-55114 GCF_000695765.1 Mesitornis unicolor | reverse complement strand
AGGAATGTATTGATCAGCGTAATTACACAGAAAGGTCTAAGTAACCTTCCAGACTATTAGGGATGACCTCTAATGTGCTCAGCTTTTCTAATCCCAGGTGACCCATGGCTGCCTGCCATAACAACTGGATTCAAAGTTTCTTGAAAACCGAGCTTAAGAAAGAAGTCCTGAATTGGAAAGACAGCACACTCACTGCTAGTGAGTGTGTAGGATGCATCTGTTTTCCCACCTGCTAAGTTTTTAGATCTTGCTCTTACTCCTTTTTCCATAGCACTTCAATAGAAGTTGGGACAGGATATAAAAAAAGAAGTTCAGGATGGGAAGACAACTCAGTTTGTTGCAGAAAGGAAACACTCCAGACACAGGACAACGTTAATTTTAGGCCTGAGATAGCTTAGGAATGTTATTAATACAGCTGAGACTACTAAATTTCTAAGTGCCAAAGATAAACACAAGGGTCAAAAAGAAATGTCAATAGACTGAGAGGGGAAGCATCAGCATTTCAATGTCTATACTGACATGTATCTGTCTATCTGCAACATTCACAAAATGCTTCTTACCTGCAAGCTAGCTAACAACAGATACAAAATAAAATGTGCACATTTGGCTTAGTGAAGCACTGTGGTGTGTGTGCGTTATCAAGAAAATACTCTAAATGCTAGCATCTTGTGCTTCTGCTTGCAGCATAAACATAATGGCACCTACTCACCAGGAACACAACATTTGTCTGCTGGTAAAGTGCTCTTGCCACGCTGATACGTTGGCGCTGCCCTCCAGACAGATTAATACCCTGGAGATAAGCAGGAAAAAACCAATCAGACAGTTATATAAACAACAATTGAATATTCACATTTTTATCAGATTATCCACAGAAGACTTTCTGGACAAAGAAAGCCAGAGACCTTTTTCAAAAGTGTGGGCCTGCAATTCAGCTAGGACACAGTACGCAAATTGTTAGAAAAGCCAGAGCACTCTGGAGCTGTATTCCATACATACCAGAGGGATGGGAAATATTTAATGGTTTGTGGGGACATAATGGTGTAGGTGGCATAGATATTCTGCAGTCTAAACTAGAGTTCTCCTCGAAAGTTAGCCTTATGAGCCTGGCTGTGTCCTGTCTTTTAGGTTAACATTACCTGGTTGCTGTTCTAGTTTTTTCAGCCCTTAGTCCCCTGCTACCACGCTGCTCAAAGTTACTTACCCTTCCTGTGACCCACCTGCAGTTTCACAAACACCTTAAGCTCTCATAAGCCTACACTGCTGTGCCATCCCAACTTCTCCCCTCCCTGCACTTCCTTCCTTCTGTCAAAAAACATTTATTTGGCTACAGAATTAATTGTGTTAGGAACTAATCCATTTAACATTAATATGGTAGCCAGTGTGGAGATTAGGCATAGAAATATACTCTTAAATGTATCCTTGTGTGAGGTGGTTTGTTGTGGAGTTTTTTTGGGTTCATTTGTGACAGTGCCATTATATGACAGAGTAAATTGTTTACAAATCCGTGACTTCTGTTTCCTCTCTTGTCACTCCCTATTCTTCCCTGATGTGATAAAGCTTAGTTTGCTGTTGATTAAACACCTGCCCTCTTTTAAATGAAGGGACTCTAAAAATCTATGAATTATTTATTTTTATTACTTCTAAAGAAACCAAAAAATGCGCTGTGAAGTCAGGATATATGAGATAGTGGCTGCAGAATTAGTCAAACATTCTGATAGGAGCACATTTAAATCATTGCATCTCACATAAATGACAGCGTTTCCATGTTTACTGAGCAACGAGCTTTCAGACTAATGACCCAAACGTACACTTAACTAAAAGATTACCTTTGTTGCCAAATAACCAGTAAGATTTTAAGAACACAACAAAATTATAAAATCCCTTCTACATATTTAAAACAGAAATAGAAGCCTGTAGCTGTTTACTGACCCTCTCTCCGATCTGGGTTTGGTCTCCATGAGGGAGAATGTCAATATCAGGCTGGAGGGAACAAGCATCAATTACTGCTTTGTACCTGCGGAAACAAAAAAGGCAACGCAAAATCCACACAGATACTGCTAAAGAAGCACATTTCCTACCTGCAGAGGAACAAAAATTAACCAGCTGGAAAAATCAGACAGTGGAAAATGTATTTGTTAGCACTAATTGTTCTAATGGGTTCTCTTTCAATCACAGGCAAGTAAATAATATTTCAGCTAAGAAGCTGCATCTTAGGTCAGCTTCCCAATTAAAAATATTTAATAGTTAAAACGAAGACAACACCTTCCATGGTGTATTGTTATTGTTTAGAATTTCACTTTTTTTCGTGCCCAGGACCTTTGTTTCTTGTTTCTATATTGAAGGATGACAGAAAAAATGCGTGTAGGATGTGAATACACACCCAACCACTTATTTTAAGATGGAATACCAGCAATTAACTTTTAAATATTTCAGAATGTATGGCACGAATTTGTTCTGAATAAAAAGGCAGCCCATTAATCCCTCACAATGCACCAAACACTGAAATTGTCATAAACAACATTCCCACTCCCAAACAGCTAATGCTCTTCTAAGACAGTTAAACTAGTCAATTAGGTGTACCAAGAACATACTTCATGCTAAGCACATGGAGTCCTTGGAAATACAAACATTTCTAGAGCTAAGTTCAAGTAAGAATGAACTCTGTTTCTTGTGTCATTCAGGAAAAACATTGTCAAAGAGGGGCTGCACAGAACTCAGGGTCTTTTCTGCCATGTTTAGGCAGATGCAGTACTTTTCTCACCAGAGGTAGATGGGGACCCATGCGTGAATTGAGGCCTGCGCAACTCCATTATTTTAGGAAAAGGGAGTAAAGCATGTAACAGTGCTGGAACCTGTTACCTCTGTTTGTTAAAAGGGCTTTCAAATGTGATATTCTCTTCCACTGTGGCATTGAGCAACCAAGGCTTCTGTGATGCATATGCTACTGAGCCTCTTTTCCTGGAAAAAAAACCAACACAACAGAGTTCCCAGCTTACCAGTGCAGTAGGTGTTTTTGGAAACCATTTTCTTGTAAAGGAAGAAACTGGTAATAAGTTTTAAAAAGTATTGTCTTTAATTTCTTTTCTTTAGGTCAATCAATAGCTCTCCCATCAAGGAAACAGATAATATGTTTAATTTCCAACAGAATACTGAAATTGTTCACTTTAATGAATTTCAGTTTGTTCCCTCTTTTTCGGCTGTGAGGTGAGTTTTGGAAAGCCTATCTCAGTAAAGCTGCCTCTTGAGTAGTGCAGGTGGCAGGAATCCTTTAGTTACCAAAGACTCAATCCCATCTCTGTTTGGATAGACTCACTAGTAAGGCAACATATTTCAGGAGGGACATTACAAAAAGATATTTTTAAGGTGTTTTTTAAAAAATAACAACTCCACACATGCACAAAGGCAATTTCCCCTGCCCCAGCACATTATTTTCCTGGTTCTAAGAAGAGAACTTGAGTCATAAAGCAAATGGGTATCCATGAGTAAAATCTGACTATGTCTATAAAGACAAGAAAAAAGAACAAAATAAAGAAAAAATAAAAGTATCTGTCTACTAGTGAAGTAATAGTGCTTTTGTGACTAAGGACCTCTGTAAGACAGAGTTGGGAGAAAGGCAATGTTTTTAATTAGAGCAGCTGATACTGCTGGAAGACTTACTGGCGTATCACCATTTCTCCAGAAAAGGGCCAAATGAGGGATCGTACACCTAAAAGCATATCTGTTTTCTTTCCAGCTATATCAGTTAATCCAATAAAAAGATAGGACCCCTCACCCAAACATAGTCTTTGTCTGCTAGACAGCCATTACAGCAGCCTTTTTCTAGCAGAATCTGAATGCCATTCAAACCCTGAGCTGCCAAAATACACCAAGTGCTTTATCTTTTTTTATCAGGAGTTAAGGTCATTTGTCCTGCTCATTTTTTCAGGATTTCACCAAGTTTGCTCAGAAGCCATTATAGGATCCAGTTTTCTTTAATGACCTGAAAGAACACACAGTTACACTATCCTTTTAATGTGCTTCCAAGTTCAAATGTCTGATGGCTCATTAGAATTTAATTATGTTTTATGAATTCTCTTTATTGGAAAATGAAACACAAACAAGAAAAAAAAGACAGAAAAAATCCCCTAGGTAGCTCAGCCTGCAGTACCAAAATCTAATTTAAAAAGTGTTCAGTTCTGCCTCAAGAGGGAAGCATTTTTTAGTGAGTATGATATTTTCATCCCAATGATTGAGAAAAACTTGCTCTGAGCATACCAGGATGACCCTTCCACTCCTTTTCATTGCTTGAAACAGTGCCTGTGCTGCTCTTCATTCTGAATGTGAGTGAAAAGTTCCTTCTAATTTATTTTTTGAAAAATAGTAGATAAGTTTTGAGGAAAATGTTTTTACAATTTCTGTTAAGAGTGTTCTTTTGTTCAGTAAAGATACAGGCACTGCCAGTAAGATGCACTCCGTGCTGAGAACCAGCACAGTGCCTGGGAACACCACTCCCGTTTGGCTTACATTCTGCTTTTAGGCCAGCAGTAAGAATTACTGCAAGGAATCTGGGAACAAGCAATGAGCTTGCCAAAATTCATTACAGACTTAGAATTTAGTAAACCTCTCTAAATTAACCTTAATTGCAAATTGACACTAGGATGACATATCAGGCCAAGATCATATTTTGACATAAGTAAAAAGCTTGCAAGTGCTTGATCATATGAGAAAACTATTGCATGGCTACAGTGTTTCTTACAGTAAATAGGCAATAAAATAAACTTGACTGAAACTGAGAAACATGTGGCCAGAAATCCAGAGAACAAAATATTCTGAAGCCGAGTGTGCAACACTTTCTCTGAAAGCCTGCCTTGAACCTACCTAAGGTTTCACGCTCAAAAGACTGAATGCAAACAAACGGTTTAGCAGACAAAGACTTACGAGGAATTTATTCTGCAGGTGGAAGTAATTGCCTCCTACCCCCAGACTGCATAAAAAAATATGCATTTTCATCAATGGAGTGTAATTTTTTTCCTTTGATAGCACTAGATAGACTAACCATAGCCTCTTAATGATAGTAAACAAAGTAGTAACAAATAGTTAGTAACAAAGTAACAACAGTACGATTGTAACAAAAGGGCAAA
Organism: Mesitornis unicolor; assembly: GCF_000695765.1. Taxonomy (NCBI): domain Eukaryota; kingdom Metazoa; phylum Chordata; class Aves; order Mesitornithiformes; family Mesitornithidae; genus Mesitornis; species Mesitornis unicolor. Next base: position 49,994 of record NW_010209761.1, on the reverse strand, counting down.
CTGCAAATTCAACCTTGCAATAAATAGGAAAAACCTGTCCTGAGCTCCCTGGAGACTACATGCTTTGGCTAATATAGGACCAAGGCTGTTCATTAATTTAGAACCAGAAACAACATTATGAAAATTGTTTGTTTAAAGTTATTAATCAAACTTTATCTTCACATTTCATTTTGTTAAGTCCACTAGGCTCAGTACGCATTCAAGATCACTGAAAATAAGACTAGTTAAGGGACATTCATATCTGAATCCTAGTGCCTTAATAAACCTACTAAGTCTGAAATGTTGGTAATTTTTAAATGACAATAGATATCCTTAAAATACAATGGAGTTATAACAGTAGAGGAAATAACACACTGCAAATCCTTTCCTGTGTGTTTTGGATTGCTGACTTGAGTTTCATCTTGATTATTTTGCACAATTCATGAATTTCTAACACCAGTCAACAACTCAGAATCAAATGTTTTCCAGATATGAGAGAAATGTGTACTGTACTGTGCTATACTACTACTGCATGAACAAACAAATATGCTTCTATTATTTTCAACCTGATGGTAGGTAATAGAACATTCTGATATTGCCAGGGCTGAGTACTCAGGAGGATACTCTTCTGCCGTTATTAAGCTGCAAGGGTCACCTGCTTGTTTTGACTTCAAAATCTTGCAGTAGCTCCACAGAAACAACCCATTTGCCTTCTAAGGAGGAACAACTCATTAAGTGCAGACACACCTGAAGAATGTTCAGAGTCACAGAATGGCTGAGGTGAAAGGGGCCTCCCAAGGTTCCCATTAGTTTTAAAAATTGTTATACCTGAATTCCGTGTCAACAGGAGAATCTTTCTCTGGGCTGCAGAAAACAAACACAAGGTATTTTTAAAAAAAATTCAATTATTTTAGACAATGCAAATAATACCTTAATGTACTATCACTATGCTATAATTAAAAATACAACAAAATGACTGTGTAACAGAAATAAAACTCTTAAGTGTGCTAAAAATCTGTACTGTGTGATACCGCCCTGAAAAAGACATGGTTAAAGCTTCAGTTTTGAGAAGCGCTAAACAACCTTGTAGAAAGTATTCAACACATACGAGTAAATGCTCAAGACCTCACAAGTTTTTTCTCAAAATACACTGTTCTGAGATCACCAAAAAAGTTCTACAGGGTGCTAGTGTAAAAAACCCCACCAGGCATACAGCGCTTAAACAATATAACTAGGATTCCCAGAACCTATAGTAATGTAGGTAATTGTTTAATACAGTTTAATATCCTTTCCTACTTTCTAGTTTGCTGTTCATCCCTATAACAGTTTCAAACACGCAAATGTCTAATTATGATCATAGTTCTCTTATATTTTAATGGGTTCAAAGGGTTTCATTGTAACTTGGCCCAGAAATTGCAGTCTCTAAAAGACAGAAAGAACTATGAGGTTTCCAAGTATCCTTTACCACGAAGATCAGTTGTTAGATACATGAAACTCCCTCTTACACTACACACAGATGGGAGAAGATTTGCAGGACTCAGTCTGACAACCAGGTTGCAAGTTCAAGATATAAGGTAAATGGAAGAGAAGGGGATGATTTTTTTTTTTTTTTAAAAAAAAGGTAGTAGAATAATTGGTGCATCACAGAACCAGGAGAATATTCAGGTCAGTAGAAGACACATAAGAAAAGGGAGATCCTATGATGTTTTTCCTCTGCTGGTTTCAGTAACAAAGTTCTCACTGACTTCAGCGGGGATAGGATTGTCACTTTTACAATATGAAGGTTTGTGTGCCGCAATAAAATGACAACCATGTCAGAAAGCTTTGCTCTCAGCTGATTTGGTAGATATTCCCAAAATCCAAGCTGAGCTGTTAATCAGGTAAAGATAATTTTGATTCAAGAGTCCTTTGCCAACAGACGGACTAATCTGATACTCCCCACACTTCTCAGTTTTTGTGTGCCTGAAGAATGCTAGGTAAGAAAATAAACTTATGACAGGATGTGAAAAATTAAGAGAAGGGTAACGGGGAGAATTTGCTTTAATAAATGAAACCTTTAAAGTAATACTTTATACTATTTTTCAAAATGTAGCAGCAGGGAATAACCTTGTTCAGACTTTAAGAGAAGGATTTTCAAAGACATACAAGAAAGTTCAAATATGATTTTCAAAATCACCAAATGGCCACGTTTTCATAAAGGAAATTCAGCTCTTATTTTCATAAGTCACATAGATGGTCTCAAAAATTGTATCCTAAGCTAATTAATACAGTGAAAGTTTCACGGATTTTCAGAATTCTGACTCTGAAAATCTCATGCATAGATTTTAGAAACCTTTGGTGCCTTCTACTGCAATCGATTTAGTGGGAAGACCAATAATTGCATACAATACCGTACCTGACATCTTCCCCCGTCTCACTGTCAGAAGTACAGCTGCATCACAAACAGAAAGCAAAGACTGTTTACTTAAGTAAGCACAGGATATCTGCCCCAGAAAGAAAAACTATTAAATTCCACTTAGTGCACAGCCCAGACTGTAAACAGTATTTATCACAGAGCTGGAGCGCAGCATCTGTTCCTTCTACACAAACTGACTTGATTTTAGCAGTCAAAAAAATTTGGGGACATTTTTTCCTTACAATCATTTAATTTGATGCAACAAATAAAATCACCTTCACTCTGTCCTGGAGGGGTCAACAGAACTAAGAAGTCCTAGTGTGACAAGAATGCCATTCCATCGAAAAAAGGACATTTTCAGGGAAAACAAACTGGTAATTCGTGATACTGTATTTTTCCATGGCTGTAACTGCACCTTGCAGCATATAATGGGTTAGTTTGAACCCCAAATCTCACCTTCAGTTGACTTGCAACATGCTGCATTCTGTATCAGCCCTACACTTGAGGGGATGTGCCTGTATAGGCACATGTGGGCACATTTGAGAGATGGACAGGTTTTGTTTTTGCTAATTTAGAACATGTAGCAAGATGTTCAGACAGTTGTTTTAATAGGATGACTGGCCATACTTATTACTGATGCTAAATTCAGTTGCACTGAAAAGAATGAAAAATTCTGTGTGTCAAGAGGTATAAACAAAATCAAGGAGGAACAAAACTCTTCATGCTTCTAAGTGCACAGTGTCATTAACTTTACGCTAATACAATTTGCTTATAAATATCCAGGAGAGAAAACTATACCTGCAGTTTAACAGGTTGGTTTTAGAAACTTCCAAAAAGTTCATGGATAGTAGGCAATGACTGCATCTAAATTCAATTTACTGTAGAATTTGAGAGAGCCAGCCACTAGCAGCTTTATTCCAAAGGTCAGTGTACCAAATAAAGCTTTTCCACAGTTACCTCACCCTCCACTGGTCTTTAATGACTGTTTGAACTCAGCAGCACCTTCTCAAAAAAGCCATGAAAGTGCTGCATTGTCATCAAGTAGCAACACGTTCTTTACGACTATCAAGTGGCTGAAATAGGGAATATTTTTTCCAGCCCTTCCACGCACAATACAAGGACCCTGAGCAAACATTGGTTCCTGCTTCATGGACCACCCCAAAGAAGGCCAGGAGTCCATTCTACCAGAGAACACCTGATAACTTGCAACCTGTAGCGTTTGTGCATGACAGTGACTTTGTGCTCCACGGTGCTCTCCTACACAGGCCTGCAAGACAGGCAGAAAACTGTGCAGCTCATATAATCCATCAGTGTAGCTTAGCAAGCAAAGATCAGCCAGAGTCCCTCATGGTTAGCACAATTCAACTGTGCTTACTGCAGGTGTGCAACTTTGCTCCAGTTTCTGCTCAGAAACCAGGGCAAAGCGCCATGCCCACAGGGCACGAACCATTCTCAGAGTAACAGGAGGTGCAGCAGAGCAAAGCAATGTCCAGACTGCCTCTGTTAACCTTGTTCTTTTGCTATACAGCCACAGGTGCCACAGTTTTCATAGGCAAATACTGGTGGATCAATTCCCTGATCTGTGTTTCTGTTCTGTAGCTGGAAAAATAAATAATTCTGCATTTAGAGTTTTAGCTCAGCCTTTTAAACTCACTTTTTCTCACTTTGACATAGTTTTATCTCTCCTTTCCCCCTTTTCTTGCATACTCCTGGCAATTAAGGATGCATTTCTCTCTTACTAGTGTTGAAATATTAAAGTAATGTATGTTTGATAATGAGCTCTAGATCTAATTTTTGCAGGTATATGGAATTCTGAAGATGCAAATACATGCCTACTGAGATTGTCAAGCCTTCAGATCTCTATTTTCAATTTAAATAAAAGTTTTGGAAAACTCCAGTAAATATGTATTGAGGAGAAATCAATGTACTTTCTAGGCATCAAAATAACCTTAAAATACTGTCATTTGATGAATACTTACTTCATTATGAGGACTCTAGATTCACATGAGAATACATATGTCTTGTTTAGAAACAAATGCTATAATTTTGTTTGAGCAAACTATTTCTCATTTAGGTAAATTTTCTGATATTGTTTACTTCCTAAAGAATTCTACTCTAAACTGCTCTCTGGACTTGAACTGAGACTATTTAAAGTGAGATATTGCCCAGAAGAAATTAGCATGGCATGTACTCATTCACTCAATTACCAGTCAAATCAGTACTATGTAACATCTGTTCAGAACATAAATAATGATTTATCTATTTTTGTTAATCTCTAACCATATTATAAAATATTTATGCTGAGATCCTCTCAGCCTGCTTTAGTCAAGGGGCAGTAGTTTGAGCTGGATCTTCCAGGCTCACAGTGTAATACAACAAAACAAAATCACAAATGAGCCAGTGCTCACTTCTGATTAACTGATTCCTAGCCCAGGAATAAATTACATTTCTTTTTAAGGTCTTAAACCAAATAATTTTTATAGGAAGTAAATAAGGATGGTGTGCAGTTAATCCTGTTTCATAACTGAAACAGAGGAGGGAAATGACTTGTGCAAGGTTATCCATTAGACCAAGGGAAGGGCCAGGAATAGAATCCAGATTTCCTGAGCAGAATGACATGTCAGCAGCATGTATCCTTCATCTTCATAGCTGTGACCTTGGAGGAAGGGAAGGGGAAGAAAATGTGGAATGAAGGAAATTCAGGACTATTCTGTAACATTAATGACTGAAGCCAAGCATTCATTTTATCCCAAATAAAAAGCTGTAACAAGAATCTTACTGATTCTGGTGACACATTTTATTGCCCAAGCAAGGATATGAGTTCTGGTGATTACTTGATAAGACAACTTTCCTTCAACCTGGGATAATGTTGCATGTACCTGGTCAGGCATTAGTATTTTCTTATCAAATTAAGGGAGCTTTCATCTGATGCTTTACAACACAGATGTGCAGTCTACATTGACTGCATTTATCTTTCTGAATAAACCAGTGCATATAGTAGCAGCTCTGAAAAACGAAACAAAACATAATCTGTCCCAACACAGCCAGCACTTACAGTGCTGAGATTGTTTCAGCCACAAGCCCCTGTATACATATCTGACAGATAGCAAAGCAAATGTGATAACAACTGAATTTCATTTTGTGATACTTTGGCACATCTAGAAGACATGAAAACCAGTTCTGACCTTTACACTGCTGTGAAGCAAATACTTCTAAACAAGTGCTATTTAAAAACACAGTCTGATCAGAACCATCATGTAATCTGTTTTAGTTTAGCATCAGACATTCAAATTACACTTCTTAATCATGTTATGTCATCTGTAAAAAATTACAGTCTTGCTGAAATGAAATTAGTTCACCTAATAAGGCTGCAGGGATTCTGTATGGTTCCTCACCATACTCTGATTTTCTGCTTAAAGAAGAATGTTTTAATGGACAGATCACCATATTCTGGAATTTTGGCTTCTGTTCTTGTCTCCCTCACCAGCTGAAAGGGTCACCTTCCTATGTTTCATTTTCCCCACCTATAAAACAGGACACCTTCCTTCCTTGTACTGTTACTATTAAAGCATGTGAAATTCTGAGTAGTGTGACTGGCTTACACATGAAGGCTGGATATAAATCATATATCTCTACAAACATTCAAGGAATCTGTGAGAATTGTTCCATGAAATCAGTGCAGAATCCACCAATGACCCTCTGTCCATTAGGGTGCGTGGACTTACAGTTGCACTGTTGTTTCTTCATTCCCAATCAGTTGGAAATAAAGTTAATTTTTTCTCTAGGTTCTTCTACACTTTGTCAAGCTTCACCTACAAATAACTGTATCCCAAAAGGCAAAGCGTAGTCTCTATGGCTAGGAAGCCTAGTACTGTAAAATAAACAAGCGAAAAATGTTCACACACATTGATCAGACAGTGTACTAGAGATGGCAATAATTTACCAGAAACCAGATACAGGAATTGCAATATATTATAATTACCCATCATTTAGTTTGAGGACCAAGACACCAAGCGCTAGCAGTGCAGCTGCTAGAAATCAGTAGCATTTTTTTTTCCTTTCTTCATGGCCAGTACAAAAGTTAGCCACAAGTATAATCTATAACCATCTGTCAGAGGGCAGCTGCTGTGTCCACTTGGGAAAGGAGGGAAGGACACAGCTATCTCCCTCTTGTCAAATCAGTCAGGATGCACTGGGGGAGTACCCTGAGGTCACTGCCACTTATAAAAAAACTCTTCAATTTCTCAGGCACTAGACGTGTGCAGGGATGGAGCACACAGCTAAAGGCACAGCCAAGGACTACTCCTCGTGAGCCAGTACCTCCTTATAGTTCCATTCCAAGACACAAGCTCAGGCCTGAAAGTGCAAATGCCATTCTGCAGCAGCAAAACACTTCAAGCTAATTCTGATCCCAAATTAGTTACGATTTCACTCAGTTTATGTTGCTGGAGTTCAGAATGCCCAGGTATGGTTATCTATTTCTATCAATGGAACGGATAGCTTTTTCAACCCTGGCTGAGGGTTTTTTCTGTTGTGCTCCCCTATTACTTAGGGTAAGGCTTTTATCTTGACTACACCTACAAAATCCCCAACAGCACAAACAGGTTCCCCAGGATAGATTTGGGCTTCTTTCTGCATTACTACTCAACTTAAACTTGAATCTTTAAATAGCACTACCTGCTCCAGAATATGTTCCCAGAGATCTTCTGCATCTCACCAAGTATGGCTAGCAAGAGAGATGACTTACCGCAGCCAACCTGTCCTACAATCATTGTTAGCTGACCTGTGAGAGAGGAAAGTGTATACATAAGCTTCTGATTTACTAAATGCTCATGAAAAAAACATCTTGTTTTGTATATCTGATGTCATTTTGTACCTTGAGGGATTCGAATATCAATGCTGGACAATGCTGGAGGACCTTCAGGTGTCCAAGTGAAAAATCCATTTGTGATCTATGCCAAGATGAGAGAAATAAGAAACAGAAAATGAGCTTTAGCGCTGATTTCTTTTGTCAACATCAGAGACACTTCTGTTTTCATTACACTGAGCACTGGAACTGAGTTAGCTGTTGCTCAATGCAGGAAACAGATCTCCAAGTGACTGATTTTGTAAAGGTCTGTATTCTGATGTGCAAGGATCTCTGAACTCAGACAAGAACAACAACTAGAAAATTATGGAAAATTCCCGAGGAAAAAGAAGTTCCTCTTTATGGTTTCTTTTGCTTTGTTATTTGTAAGGTGGGCACATGAAAGAAGTGAAAAGATCACAACATGATTAAATTATATCCAGGGTCACTGTTTGGTCTCTGCCAAACACTGAATGTCACTCTAGACACACTGCAGCTTATACAGCAATTACACGGGCCAAATTCCGTGCAGATTCGCAGAAATTTCCATGGAAATTAGATGTTGATGCCTATTACAGTATTTTCCTTTCTATTTCTGATATGATTCTTAGATAACCTAGGCTTTGCTAGATACAGAAATCTTTTCACTGAAGATGACTGAAAACAAAAACCAAAGCTTGTTAAATGGAGATTTCCATGAGTACCATGAAAAATAGGTAGCAGGAGACAATTCTAAAAGGCCTGTATTTATACAGGACCCTCTTCTCACTTTCTGAGAGCAACTGAAGTCTTCAAAGTCTTTCAGTAACGCAAGGCTGACTGATCTGAGAAAACAGACAGGGGAACAAATTTATACTACCCTGGAGAAAAAGGGGATACTCTTGTCTTGGGAAACAACCTGAAAAAATAAGCAAAAGAAAGCACAGTGTTCCTCCCTCTAGATTATCAAAGGCAGCCAGAGGTTCCTCTCCTAAAAAGATGCCACTTCATGGGCAATGAGCTGCAGACAGACAGTACTTGGTAACTACAGAAGTTCCCGGGCCCAGGTGCCAGCGGTGACAACGATGGCAGCAGATGGAGCCAAAGATTATAGCTGGTCCTGGTTTTCTGTTCTAGACCCTATAAATACTGTCTTTACAGAGGTTATTGCTCTGGCCTTTTCTTTGTGACAAACTCCTTTGCTGTCCCTCCAAGCTGTCTTTTGATCCAAAACCACCATCCCCTCAGCCCTCCCAAATATTCCTTTTATTTTCCTGGAAGTCTATTCAAGAAGGATCCTGCACCAAAGCAGCATGTCAGATGACAGTCTCTAAAAAAAACCTGAAAGCACTACCAGTTGTCCTACTTTGTCCCATGAAACTGAATTATTCATTCTCTTGTGCTGGAAATGCAAATGTAATAGCAGACTTACTAAATAAACAGCATCATCACTATAAAAACCATCAGAATTAATATTACTTCTGGCCATTTCTATAGCAAATCAAGAGCATCAGTCTTCAAAGTGGCATGGGTGATTTTAATCTTTTCTTCAAAGAAGTTAGGTCTTTGCAGGTTATTTGGCCATTTTTGTCACAAGAAAATGGCTAAAAACCTAAACACTTCAAACAGGAAATTGCTGAGCAAAATCTAGAGAGATATACACAGCTAATCACAACATAGAGGTCAGTAGTCAAGTCTTATATGGAAGAAACGAAAGAAAGGTGGCAGTTAGTCTCTGACATGAGCACAAGTGTCTCAAAGTTCACATCAAATCCTGGTTCTTGAATTTGAAACTGCCATCAGAATACAACAGTGACTATTAGTAAGTGTTATTAGAGTGACCTTCATATCACCTTTACACAAAAATCATCTGCTTCTGTGATGTTAATGGGTCTTCTCATGTGAGAGCTGTAATTATTCCAGTCCTCCCTGGCAGGCCTCTTGCGGTTAACAACTTTGAGTGGCTGTTCAAAATCAGAAAGATAGAAGTAAGCAGTAATTGGTGGCAGTACTGTTGGCAAAATATCCTAAACACGAGCAACCATGTTATGACCTGTGCAGTTCAGAGTATTAAGAACAGTTTTTGCAATTGCAAGAAATAATCAGTAGGAAATGGAAAAGTAAAAAATGTATTCTGGGTACAAATTACTCCAGACACTTCATCTGCAAACAAACAGCATTACTTACCACCGCCTGATACTTGCTGTGATTATCTGCACTCCTTAGCTCTGAAGATTTATCATGCTCTTCTCCAATTTCTTCACTTGACAGGAATTCACTCAGTTTCTGCACGCTGAAAGGGAAAAAATAGAACCACACCTCAACCTTGAACGCAAAACTTTTGTTCCATGCAGCCCCTGTGTGCTGCATTGCTTCTTTGTTTACTTGCTTTCATTTTGTTAAAGACATATGAAAACGTGCAATGAGAAGTTACTGCAAGGAAGTTGACAAAACCTGCCCAGTCATCTGCTAACAACTATGACACCTAGATGGTTTGTGCAGATGCTTCTCAAGTCTTGTTTTTTCTGATACCAGCAGATTACACAGAAGATTTTTTCAGGCATTTGGTGGAACGCAGACCAGCTACAACAGTAGCTCATTTTGAAGGTACACGCGGAAGTAGAAATAACGTCATTTATGATACTGAAGTGTTGCACAGTCACTTCTACTGAGCAGTCTTATGAACACTAGCAGTCTGAGGAAATCCATACCCTCTGTGAGCTAAATTTGACCAGTTATAATGAAATACAAAGTGTACAAGGTAACACTACAAAGGCATATACCTTAACAGAACAGTGTCCAACAGATGAGATATAAAAGGAATTCTAACAACCAACAACAAAGGAGAAGGCATAAAATCTTCACAAGCAGCTTAAGATTTAATTAGCTAAGAGATAATGTGCCTTTATTATGTCATTTAACAGAGCATGGCATCAATTTTATCTCTGCACCTGACTTTATAAAATGTATGTCTAATCTGCTCACAGGGACAGCAAATTAAATTTGTAAAGGAAGTGGATTGAATTATGAACTCAACATCAAAGGGGCTCAATTAGCTGGAAATAAGTTAACTATCAGTCTCCAGAATGATAAAAGTGCCAGAGGGCCTTAAGTTTCTAAAAATAAATTTATGGACAAAGACTGAGAAAATGGATTTCAATATTTAGCCTTAGGCTAACTGGGGAGAAATAGGCAAATGATGCCACTGGAGCACAGTGACAGACACAAGGCTGTCAGTATAAAAATCTTACAAAATAGAAATAAAATCCCAGCATTTATTTGGCATTCCACTGCCAGGGATTTCTTCTTCAGAAGGAGACTTAGTTTCCTCTGAGAACCTCATGAGATGCTCCACTGGTGTCAAAACAGTGCTGAGACTAAGGCAGTAAAGGACTACCTAAGGCAGACTCCCTGTAGGGTTAGCACTTGTCCTGCAAGTAGAGATCAAAGCAACCTGGGGACTCCCTAGGAGAGAACTGCTGCTATAGTTTCTCTGTCAACCTGCCCACTTGCTGATGGCAGCTGGGGACTGAGAGAGATACAGGGGGTGCATTTAGCTAGAGCAGGTGTTACAATCTAAGCAACTGAAAAGGGGAAGAATAACTATTTCAGATGGGACAAGAGGTGTAATAACTAATTCAGGCTCAATGTTGGACCAAAATTCCTTAATGGGAATGTCTATTATGTCAAAGGAAGAAATTAGAAGCCCCATCACTATAGATATTTATATCTATCTATCTAAAGCTCTGGTACATAGCTCTGGGATAGCAAACCTTGCCTGCTGCACCTACATTCTCTATAGGAAATTTCGGACATTTGAATAATTGTTCGGAAGGTATAAAGAGCAGATATAGAACTCCCTTGTGTGTCTGCTCCAGGGTCTAGGGGAGGAAGAGAAAACAGCAAACATATTCTTAGACCATGCATACCCAAACCCATGTCTCTATTAAGTCATTCAATAGTTTGATTTTTGCTTTCTGCTCTTTGGTTGGGTATCAAGGTGCCTGTACTCTCAGTGCCAAGATGTCTCTCTGCAAGCTCTCTGCCCAATGCTTATTTCTGGGATTGCTGCTTCTGTGGCAATTACTGAGGAAACACAGTATAGCTCTGAGAAAATCTTTTGTTATCAGCTCGTATTTCAGGATGCCACACAGTTCTACACTCTTAAAGAATAAAAAAATACATTCTTTGCAGAGCTCTCGCTGACATTGCGATTTCACTAGTATGCCACTATCTCCATGAAGGAGCTTATTTTTAAGCCACAGGATAGAAGTATTAATTAAAACATGGTTATTTGCACAGCTGACTGAAAAAGTGGTTTCATATTAAACCCAGTAAGATACATAATGCTGCTTTTGCTACTTGACCTTCACTGATGGAAAATTGTACACAGTACTCTGTCCTTGAAGGCCTCCCATTTAAGAAATACATAAGTTGGCTGCTGGATTTAATTTTAAATGTCACAAACATTCTACATGTTAAGAAAAAGAAAAAAACCAACAACTTTTAAAAGAGATAACAGAATTTCTCATCTTCCTAAAGACTTTCAACAGTTCCCTCTCACAAGCAAACACCCTAGCCCCATAACTTGCAGAGTTCGCAGGGACCTTATGAGCTTTAAATCACTTTTCCCATTGGAATCAATCACACAGTTGTTCTGATAGCTTCAATGATAATCCACAAGCATGCTTTGCAGTTGGGCACAGGTGTAATGATTAAAGATACTGACAAGTTTATTTGTGGAGATTATTGTCCTTAATAGCATCTGGCATCAGAGAGACTGTAACCAGTATCAATAGAGCAGGGGTTGTGAAGTGCCCAAGATGCAAAGCCAGTTAACACCCTCTTAGTACCCTTTTCATGCTGGTTTCACTGGGGGATCAACTTCTGCTTCACTTAGGTCCTTTCTGTCACTACAGGAGAAGCTGTCCTGAACACTTTCTAAAACCAGTTAGAATATCTCAGCCTAAAGAAAACTGAAGTACAAATTTACCAGGTTAGGTTACCTTTATCCGATCTTACTGATCAGCTACTTATTAGCAGGGACATGTAACATCAGGACACAGTTGTAGAAAGTAAATATTAGTTGTGCTCAATTGGCACAAACAGAGTTTTCTAATAACTGTATGCTTTTTCGCATTTAACAGACTATTTAAGCAGGAACTTGTTTGCATGGGTTGGAAATATCTGGCACATGCTTCCAAAATATTGCAGTGAAGGATGGGGTACTCAGAAGACACACCTAGAGTAGCACCAGCAGCAGTGCACTCTGGAGTACTACCTGAGTTACTGTGATACAGACAGCCAGGAAGACAAGGATCATCTCAACTTTGTTACAGAGTTGGAACCAGGGAATTCCTGTCTGCGCTACAAATGGCAGGGCAGTAGCCTGCTAAAAAGATGATGACTACAGAATAACTCATGAAGGACAAGCAACAATTAATACTTAGTTGATACTAATTGCTTTAGAATTGTTACTGCACCATTAATAGGCACACGATTCATTTACAAAGACAAGCCAAAATAAATGCCCGCTACCAGTGCCAGTGTGGGCCCCCAGATACATTGCTGGCTGCAATCTTAGCATGACAGTTTGCCTTGACTCTAGGGACCGCCGCAGTGGATGCAAAACACTTCATGCCAGCCGCTGATGTTCTCAGATTTCACACTTGTTAGGAGAGAGGACACAGCTGTGACTTTGCACTGTCAGGGAATTTTGAAACTGCAAGGGCAATCTCAGTCTTCTGCTGTAGTCTTCTTTCCATCTCCAAAGCGACACAAAGGCAATTAAGAAAGGGCTGGTGTCCAGCATCTGTCCCATAGTTTAGACAAGCTCCTGAGACAGCTATATTGAAGGTCACAAAGACGTCCTAAAAAGTAAGAAGTTCAAGCTCTCTCTTCCTCTCCTATCAGTCAGGAGTTACACTGCATATGAAATGCATGAAGAGGTTTTCACACAAAATCTGTTGATACTCAGAGTAAAATTCCCAGTGAAACTGCAGTTCTACGGGCTGTTATTTCAGTTTTTGAACACTCAGATTAACATGTTCATGAGAAAGTAAATATTCATCAAGTCTGGAGTAGACATTTAGTCATTAAGTTACTCTCACAGTTAACTGTGTTTTTTATGATTTTGTTTGTTTGTTTGCTTATTTGTTAAACTCTCCACCAATGGGCAGCATCTCAGGCAGAGGAGTAGAGGCTGAGCACAGCCCAAGAGATAGATGCTGAACCACATGTGCTTCTGTGATTCATGTGTACCTGTTTCCCTTCTACATGCTTAATGGAAGAAAACATTTGGGTGATTTACAAAACTAAATCCTAAGTTTTCACTGCCTTTCTTGTTACCACATACATGTTGCATGCAATACCAATATAACTCAACCCATTCTACACAGTGAAGTACTAGTTGTGGACCACAAAATGTTGGTTGTGACAATTGCATCAGCAAATAACTTGTCCCACATGCTACAACCAAGGGAACCATGCAAGGTAAAATGCTGGGTAGCAATATACAACAGAACAGAAATAATTACCACACTATTTCTAAAGCGACAAATGTAAAATGAGCAATAGAGTCATTCTCAAAAGTCAAAGACATGGTAGCAAAGATATTAATTTTACAGTTCTCACCTTACTAATGCTTTGACAGTAGATCTAACCACACTGGAGAGCAGGAACAATGGAGACACAAGAATATGAAACAAGGAGATAGAGGCAAATGCCACCGATGGGGAGAAGTCAGCCTTTCTTGTCAGATGAGCATGGACCACAAATGTCTACAAAGAGACAGACATCATCAGCAGTGTTTTGCATAAAGAAGGAAATGCACAAAAGCTTCATATTTCATAAGCATTTCATTTACAAAATCTTAATTTATGCTTTTTTAACAGTTTGGGAGAGTGCTGAATATTCCAGGCTGCTTTTGTGGGCATTCTCCATCTTCTCTCAGAGGAATCACAAATCTGTAGCAGGTTTGCATCCTGTCCTCCTCTGTCTTGGTTTTGCTGGGATTGAATTGGAAAGAGTCCAGCGCAGGGCTACAAAGATGATCAAGGGAGTGGAGCATCTCCCTTATGAGGAGCGGCTGAGGGAGCTGGGTCTCTTTAGTTTGCAGAAGAGGAGACTGAGGGGAGACCTCATTCATGTTTATAAATATTTAAAGGGTGAGTGTCACGAGGATGGAGCCAGGCTCTTCTCGGTGACAAACAATGATAGGACAAGAGGTAATGGGCACAAGCTGGAACACAGGAGGTTCCACTTAAATTTGAGAAGAAACTTCTTCTCAGTGAGGGTGACAGAGCACTGGACCAGGCTGCCCAGAGAGGTTGTGGAGTCTCCTTCTCTGCAGACATTCAAAACCCGCCTGGACGCCTTCCTGTGCAACCTCATCTGGGTGTTCCTGCTCTGGCAGGGGGATTGGACTAGATGATCTTTTGAGGTCCCTTCCAATCCCTAATGTTCTGTGATTCTGTGTGATTCTGTAATTGTAGATTTACTTTGAAATGTTTCAGCAAAGCAGGATTTCTGAGAAAACTGCAGTGTTTGCTTTAGTGAACACAAGTGTAGCTTTGCCTGGAATGGAATTGTTTTCCTTATGATAGCTGATAAGGTTATTGGTTTTCTTCTTGCCAGCAGACGTTCACAGTTTTCAAGGTTTTTCTTTTTCAGTTTTTCACCAGCACCTGTGGTTACAGTTTCTTTGTGTGTGTGTGTGTTTTTGTTCATTTGTTTGTTTTCTCCTTTTCTCTGCACAAAAGGATATGGGGGCGAAGCAAAAGCCCAGGACTCTCTAGGGCAGGTGACCCAGGACTGATGATCAGGGTGTGATTCAAGCTGACCAATAAAGATGTATTCTATCCCATAAACATCACACGTACTATAAATTGGGGAGTATGCAGGGGAAGACCTCTTGGCTCCCCTTCACTTCTCCTTCATGCTGGTGGCCTGTCTGTGCTCCTGAGGCTTACCCCTCTCTTGTGGCATTTTTGTTGGCATACAGCCAGCGACCGCTGTTTGTGAGCTGACTAGAACTTTGATTGCTTTATTATAACTGTTCCTGTTCTTGGTGCAGATGATGATTATTATTATTATTATCATTATCATTATTATTTCAATGTGGTTTATTTTAATTATTAAATAGTCTTTATATCAACTGACAAGTTCTTAACTTTTACTCTCCCAATTCTCTTCACATACCACAGGGGAGTAGGGGGAAGTTGTGCGAGAGAACTGTGTGGTGGTTAGCTGCTTGCCAGGTTAAACCATGACATCCTCATTCCTCATTTCCACATCACTTATGCTTGAAAATGCAGTTGTAATTAACACTAAGAAAATTCCATACTTACAATAAGTACAGCTGCAATTGGTATTGCTGCATTCATAAAGACTGTGAAGGAAAACACGTAGGAACATTTAGAAACAATTTCCATTCAGACATGCCAAATGTTAAAATACTACTAGCACTGGTTTACAATGGTATTTTCTATGCTTAAGAAAGGAAAAATGTGCAAGTATCTACACACGTCAGTACATAGTTTTAAAACACCTACAGTTTACTTCATGTCATCAGAACAGACAGAAGCAGCCACCCTACAAGATCTACTGGTTTTTAGCTGTGACCAGCACACATGCAGTTCAGGTGAGGGGTGCTGCAGGTCTCCATCTCACAACAGGCAGAAAAGCTGAGCTGGGACAAGGTCTGGTTGGAGACTTGAATACCTGACAGTGAGAGGAAAGGAAATGCAGCAGTGGCTGCTCAGGCCATAGCGCTGGGACTGCCCCACAGCTGCACACCCAGCTTTGCGTCATCCCACAGCCCAGTAGCAGTACCTCCTGGGACAGCCATTGGCATGCACGTCAAGTTGTGACCTACTTCTGGGACACCACTTCCAAGGTACAGGGCTTTGCGGCCCCCTCAGGTGTCAGGATACATTTCAAAGGGTAAGGAAAGATCAGTAACCCTGAACAGTACTGTTGACTTAGTTTATTTTTACGGAAGATTTACTCATAATTACTCCTGCTTTGTCAGACTTGGCTATTTTGTGAATGTCCTTGGGAGCTTGTTACAGGTTCTAAGATTATTTAAATGTGGTAGAGCTTTGATTTCAGCTAGGTCTTGAGTCATTAAAATGCAAACAATGAACCAGTTTCCTCCCTGACCTCAAACAGTGTCTGTCTTGGTACCCAAGATTCCCTCACCATAGCAACTCTCCTACTATGGCATTCAGAGGTTATTAAACAGACAGATGGTGAGAAATAAGCAAATACCATTTCTGCATAGGGGTTTCTTTTAGATCAGGCAGGAATACGGGTTCAGAATGCAATAATAAGCAGTTATCCATCTGAGAGCCTGTGTCAGAACCAGAGCTACAATCTTACCCCACACATCTGTCCCCTCTATCACAACCTGAGGATATTATTTAATCATCACTTTTCCATTCTGACATTCGCTCAATTTAATTTCAGGAAGTAAACAATAGGCAAAAATAATACAGAACCTATAGTTAAAATAGAATTCAAAGATCAGTACATGTGTAACAGAAAAGAAAGAGTCTAGCCACTACCTTTTTTATTTAAACTGTGCCTGTTCTTTTTTCCTACCAGGCACAGCCCATGTTCAGAGAGTAAAAGCACTCCCTAGTTGCTTCATCTGAAGGGCAGTGTCATCATTTGCCTTACAAATACTTCTGGTTGACTATTTGTCCATCCTTTTCTGGGTTTCCACCCCAAAGAACTTAGCATACTGTCAGATGTTCCTTTTTCCCATGTTTAGATCTTTAATGAGTCTTGTAACATAGTTGTAAACTCTGTATTTAAGCATAAATAAAATAGCTGTGTTATTTCACGTAGCCCTAATTCCCTGGCAGAGGAAAGTGTCTGAAAATATAGGTATATCTGTACATATATTTCCAAAATAAAAGCTTAGCCTTTGAAAGATGGCTATGTATGAAACCTAGAAATTAATAGTTTACTCCTCACCTTAGGAAAAAGAAATCTGAGGAAAATGTTATTTTCTGTTTTAGAATACAAATCAGCTTCAGTTCAGACTCATTTCTTCTAATGATTCTACTTCCTGCCCAGTTTTCGCACGTTGTATAAACTTGAGGGAGTTACGGCATAGAAACTTTGAAAAAGAAGTGAAGCTTGCTGCCTGCAGCTGTGGATTACTTAATTCTATTAAATCCTTGCATTTGCAATTTGCCTTTGAGAAGCTGCAGTACACAAGTTTGCTTTTATGAATGAATCTGATGATGGAATTTAGCAAAGCTGCCAGATTTCTCAGAGATGGATTCAGCTCTTTTCCTGTCTGCAGTATGAGATCATACCTGCCAAATACAAAGCTGGTGAGACGAAATACACTGCAGGCTTGGCAAAGCCTGCTGCAGTTAAGGCAGCCAGGGTCACTTCGTGTCTCCTAAGAAGACAATCTGAATTTTGCTATTCTGTGAGATCATAGGTACATCCAAGGACTTCACTTCAAGCATCTTTTTTCAAGCAAAGAAATTAGGCCTTATTGAACAACTACAATCTGGGAGCTGGGTTGTTGGGTTTTTTTTTCATTTTTATTTTTTCAATTATGCAAGTGGCCAGAATAATAAAATGTTTTCTATCATAAATTTAGTTTCCAGCTAATACTCTTGGTTTAATTAGATACAGTCAAAAGTACTTTGTTACTGGAAAAAGGCAGACTGAAAACTGAGAAAAACATTTTCAGTCATTTCTGAGTATTTTAGGATAGTAAATACTGCAATTTTCTTGTGAGAAAGCCTACAGTTACTTTGCTTCTGACAGATTAGGCAAAAATTCATATAAATCAGAAAACCATTCCTTTCTTTCTCTGTGTTTCCTGAATATATAGTGTATACTAAATCCTGTAAAACCAAATATACAATAATCTTACTGATCAGCATTAAAATATTACATGGGAATCTTGTTTGCTACGGTTAAAGAATTCACTGTCAAAACTCAAAAGGTGTCACTACCAACTTTGCAACCCAGCTTTGACTCTGATGGGTACATTCTGTTAAAACCGCAGGAAGAGTTAATGTCTATAATAACTCTTTTAGTACACATGAACAATTCTATATATGTACAAACTGGATCCAGACACAGGGGTCAGGCAGATGAGATCCAATTTCCATTTTGTTCTTGAAATGGAATTGTCTTATGGTCTAGTCAACACTTCCCTGAAACTTGTAGGCATGTTTTCTGTAATTCAATGCAAATCTATACCTCATCAATAGAAGTAGTTCCAACTACATACTTTCATTCATGTTAATAGCTAAATATACTTAGGAAAATATTCCAGAGTCCATTCCGCACCTTATGTTAGAAAAGTATTTAAAAAAACATTTCCTATTGTTCTAGAAGTGTCTGCTTTCCTCTTGATCAGTAATACATAAATTCTTGGTAATCTCCTGCTTTTAAATTATTTTTCTTTCTTCTTAAAAAGAAGGAATCACACATTCACTACAATATTAGGAAATACGGTTTGTGCTGATTATGTCTGTCATCCTATTTATACTTATGGTAAGAAAACCAGCACATTCTTCTATGTTTTTGTACCCTATGTAGTCTGCTTAAGTGCAAGTTTGTAAAGATCAGTGTAATTGCTGCTAAAGACAGAGAGTGCAAGGAACTCCCAGGCTGAAACTATAGGAACTCTTTATAAGCCAAAATGCTATGTAACAACATAAAAAAACTGCATTGATTTACCCCAGCTGGGAAACTCATCTTACATACACAGAAATATTATGCATGATACAAACAAGAATGCAAATGTACACATTAAGTGCCTCAAGAAGCATCAGTACATATCTAGAATTGTTTTTAATAATATGGTTTTATATTTATGTCACTATTTCTTTACAGAATAGTCAGTACTCTTGGGATGAGTACACTTTTTTGTAGCTGTTACAAATGATACTGTGAGAACTAAAAATCAAATAAGCCTCCACAGCGCCTTCAGTCCTACAGCTGAACCTGTGTCTGACTATAAATAGATTTTAATGCCACATGAAGTAGTGCAAACAAAGGAAGCTCATCTGTTTTGATCTGGGTGTAGGATGGAGTTTCCGGTCGCACAAACTACTCAAGTTAAATTCTGTTTTATGTCAAAATGGAAACTACTGTCCAAGCACAGAGGGCTCAGGATCCCCAGAGAGAAATTCTGCTCTCGGAAGTCAATCAGAACCTCAACTTAATGTCAGTTAAATTTAGTGGGATCAGGATTTTTCCCTCAGAGTGCATTACTTATGTGATCGCTTGGCAGGGAAGAAAATCAGCTGCACGGCTCTTGGGTGAATGAAATAAAATAATACTTATCAGACTGGAAGTTATTTCCGTAAGGAGTAGCGTTTCTTATTAGTCTAGCAGTTACTTGTGCAGGTAGCCTGTGGCATTTCAATACTTCCCACTAAAAGTTCCCACTTCATTAATATCTTACAGATTATATGAACAGTCTTCATCAGCATGACATTACTAATTATTTCTAAAGTATTACAGTAGTGATTATACAGGTGTTGCATACGATATCCTCACACACAGAGTTCAGTTGGCCCTAGGTCTTTTAAAAGGGATGATAAAAGAAAGATAACATGAGACTAAAGAATCTGGATATGGAATGATGAAATTGCCAGGATTCTCATATTTTAACTTTTTAGCATATAGAAATGCTTTTAAGAATCACTTGCTTTAAGAATCACTTCATAAGAAATCCAAATTTTGAGGAAGAAAGTATAAGTACCATCTGTGGGAGCTTCAACGCAAAGACAATTCCTGTCACATGTTATAATACACCGTGTTGTGTAAAATGCAGGAGGAAAAGAAAAAGAAATATCAACAAAGGCTTCCTGAGTGCTATGTTCTAGAGGAGAACATTGCTGGCTGAAGGGAGCCTGTGAAACACTCGGCCCTTAAAAGCTTTTCTGCAGAAAAGCTAACGCTATGAGGCATTAATCTTGACTTGCTCTCTTAGGCATATTTCCCATACAGGCAAAATTCTACTGAATTAAATGGGAAGTCTGACTAAATGGAACACGAGGAGTATGGATCAGAGCCTAAAGCAACTGAAACAATCTTGACAAAGAAATGGTAAACTCATTAGTAGCTAATAATGCAGAAGCACTTCAGCCAAACAGTGGATTAGAATGAAGGAAGAGACTTACTGGATATGGAGGTGTAAAGGGCAAAAGACTTGAGGCTAGTCATTTCTTTTTGTCTGGTTTCTTCTACACTGCTGTGAAAGATGTGTTCCCAAGCATAGAGTTTAAGTAGTTTGATGCCTCGAAGCATCTCATTTGTCTTCTTCAGTCTCTCATTGGAGTACTCCTGCAATATTTACATATGTATTTACTTAAAGAGTATAATCAAAATACCTGTTCCCTAAACATAAGGATCTGTATGCAGCTCCTTCTAATCAGTCAGGTATACTTCACTAGTTCTGTCCATTCAGATGTTTTGTTACTGTTTTTTCACAAGGTTGAGTTTCCCTAGAGCTCAAGCAAAGAGGCAATTGGTTTGCACTCTTAAATCTTATAGCTTGTGCTGAAAAGTTTACTCTGTCTGCTTTCTGATGGCTTGCAAAGCAGCGTCTCATGACTTCTACTGCCCAGCACAGTGGCTGGATTTTCAACAAGCACTGACAACGTACAGAGGAGATCAGAGCATGCAGGCAAGCAACGCCTCGGTACACCGCTCTGCCCAGACAACACAGTGTGAAAACATCAATGCCAGGCTTCAAAGCAGCACAGCCATGCTAGGAAGAAGCTGTGATCCTGTAAGGAACCAGGACTCTGAGCAGGGCCAGCTGGCTCAGGTGCAATAATGCACTGGTAAAGTTATACTCCCAGTAAAGTATAACTGGAAGTTATGATGCATCCAGCTTTCAGGATGGCTCAAGGATCTTTGTACCGCGCTATGCTGCACAGTGGAGACA
The DNA here is from genome assembly GCF_000695765.1 of Mesitornis unicolor. Classification (NCBI taxonomy): domain Eukaryota; kingdom Metazoa; phylum Chordata; class Aves; order Mesitornithiformes; family Mesitornithidae; genus Mesitornis; species Mesitornis unicolor. The sequence goes on along the minus strand of NW_010209761.1, from coordinate 28,856 downwards.
TTTCTAGCACAAAATGCACTGCTCCCATCTGCAGGAATTTCTAGGTGATGCTGACTATCTGCCTGGATGCTATGGGGATGAATGGTGTCCACATTTCTAGAAGGGAGTATACTGTTGATTTCAAGGCATTACTTTTCACACAGGAAGGTGCACAAATAACTCTTATTACCACTCATGACTTGTGGTGGAAGAGATTTCAGCAAGCTGTCTGGGTCCATTACAGGTTCATATGGCGTTCTTGGCAGTGCAAGAGTTGCTGAATGTGAGGATAAGGTTCAGAGCAGCTGAGTGTGGTAATTCCTATGAACCGAAGTAACTTTCTCGGCAATGATGCAGGCGATTCAAATTATAGACAAGTCAAGCGAGGGATCAAGGAACAGTTCACGACTTAGCAGACCTCTAAGCTCCCCAGCTGAAGAGCATGCTTGTAGTAGTTAGGACTCCCTGGAGATTATTTAAATAAATAATTTTGATAGATTTCAACATCTATGATGTATCTGGGGTCTGAGTTTGGATGCAATATTCTTGTTTCCTTTCCCCTTGGACAGCTTACCCTATCATTTATTTGTGCACCATCTGACCGCACAAAGCCATTTCAGTACTGACCATTTATATTTGCAAGTGTGAAATATCTTATTTTTTTCACTCTTAAGGAAACACAAACTTGTTGAAAATCATAAACCCCAAACCCCGCATCTTCACTTCTTATGCTTATTATGTTTTCACATTCCTGAACATTGCAAAATGTTTGAGAATCAGTTCCCGGTCAATGTCCATGGTTAGCTTTGTACTTCCTAACACAGACCAGTGCATAATTACCAGACCTTATACTTCCATCATGTACGAGTTTGAAGACACTTACCAATGTGCTCCTCTGGGCTTGTGAGAGTTTTGTGGCTACAAAGTACTGAACAGGTGCAAGGACTATGATTACTGCTGCTCCAATTAAGGCACTGATCCCAAGAAGGTAGTAGAGCAGAAGAATTCCTACAATTATCTGTTTGGAGAAAAGAAAGGGATGGGAAGGCTTCAGCTGGCTTAACTTTATGTATGCACTACAAAGACCAATCACAGGGTCACTGGACAGCACGTTCAAAACCAACGGCCACTGCAGGCAGCCCTACCCCAAATGTCATACACTTCGTATCGCTGGCACAGTGGGGTGTGATCAGTCAGGACGCTCTGTCAGAGAACCAAACGCATCGACCTAGTGCACCTTCCCAACTTGTGGATTCTGAATTAATTTCCATTTCATGGACTCGCCATTAAAAACAGTAGAAGAAGGTTGTACAGAGTTGCATATATTCTATAATGTAACTCTCACAGCTATTTAAAATAAATACATTTATTTAAAAATATTAAATAGAATTTAAAATTTATTTTAATATACTGCCAAATAATACATTGAGATATTCCCTTTACAATCACTATTAAAGATTTTTCCCCATTGGCCAGATGACTGTTAAGAAAAAGGTTAGAGAACCAGCTTAAGAAAAAAGGGTTTCTCTTCGGATAAAAAAGAAACTAGAGAGCCGCAGTTTGGATGGAGAGGGAAACTCTGAGCAACTCAAAAATTGCAAAAAAGATATGCAAGCTACCAACGTTAATTACTACTATTCTAATGACTGACTCCTGAACAATCTGGAGCACTGACACTCTATGTATTTATCAGCATAAACTGATAAATTAATCAGAAGACATAGTGACAGAAAGTTAATTTCATACATAATTTCCTTTAATTTGAAAAACATTGGAAATTTCCTTAAAATGTTATCCACTACTCTTGCTATATTTGCATACTCTCATAACCCTCACATAAACACCATCTTCCATCATTTCTAAGCTCAGCAGTCATAAGCCCATCTATTCATGCACATATTTATGGGTGTTTCCATGAAGAAAAATGAGAGTCCTTAGTCTCCATGTTTCCATCTTGACTTTTTCATGAATCTCAGACATGCAGAGAGAAAATACAGATTTTTTTGTTGTTGTTGTTAACAATCCTCTGATGCCTTTCTGCAGATGAACTAAACTAAAGCATGACTCGTAAAATGAGGCACAGTATTGACTTTGGAAACATGCAGTAACATGAAAGTAAAGTCCTCTCGTATATACACCACGTATCTAGTAAAGCGTAAAGGTTAAGCTGTAAATTAAAAATCTTTTAGTGATGAGTAAGTGAATAATCTGCTTCCATCTGAAGTCAGGAAACCCATGAGTGTATGAAGCCAAAGAAAATACACAAGACCTCTGTCATATAGCCCTGGCAGAGCTCCCCTTCAAAACATGAAATGGTCTTGGTTTTTATGGACCAAGATATTCATTTCCAACTGCTTTTTTATGGGCAGACAATCTAGGCACTCAAAATACAGGAAAGCACTGAACAGCACACAACTAAGAGATATTCAGAACTACAAAGTCAACATGGAATGCTGACTCCCTGCTTTCCCCCACTACTGGCTGATTGGCAAAGACATTATGGGACTGGCTGGTGCTAGAAACAGAGCCTCAGCTTCTCACATAGACAAGGAAAAAGTTATTCTAGCTATTAGATCCTGAGGGAGTTGCTAGCTCACAGCTGCTCCCTTCACTCCCATCTTGGCTATTGAAAGGGCCAGTCTTTGCAATAAAAATTCTCTGTTTACAACAGATTAAAAATTATCCCATTTCCACCATATTTATATTGTGATAATAGGGAGAAACTTTTAAAATATATTAATCACGTATGGGAGAAAAAAATATATTCTCAATTTATTTATGTGAATACTTGTATCTGAAAAGTGCTGAAATACAGAATTACTTGCAAGAGTGCTTACATATTTATCATACTGCACACTGACACAGTCAAGAATAGATGGTACGTAGATAATATCTCAACTGCTGGAGGACAGTATCTGGCAGATGGGAAGGCTCTCAATATTTCTGAGAAGGTAATGATCATATTTTTCAAAAGCTGTGTAATTAAACACTTTCCTTCCCTTTCATCAAAATCCCAAAGCTCTTAGCTGCCAGAGATACATATCACGAGCAAGAAACTCACCAATAGCTCTGGTTATTTTGTCTTGATTATTTATTGAAGATAGCAAATACTTTCAAGCCAGAAACTGCTTTGTGGCCAGTTTTGAAAGAGACAAATGTCCTTTCATTACAACTGTAAGCTATCCCTGCCAATGAACCAGAAATATGAGAATACAAGATTTTTTAATAATCACAATGAAATCAAACAAAGGTGTTTATAAAACTGAGGGGATGGAAGCCTCATTTTGCTCCCAGGGTTTGAGCCAAGCCTACTGAGGGCATCTTCTAGATGACGGACATCCCCATGACTCCTTTCATGGATTTCAATGGCCTTCAAACAGTAATTTAAGTCAATTATAAAGCTCCTATTGATTCTAGTCAGAGCAAAGACAGGGCTCAAATTAGCTGGACTGTATAGAAAACCTAACCTGTTATGACTGTCTAAGTCTTCTAAGTTGGGGATAATTACAAAATCCACAGCAGATGCTGAAATCCTAACTATTAGGTTAAGACCTACAAACAATTAAAAACCTATTCTAAATAATAATGAAGTTTGTTCAATTTTATTAGTCATCTCTTGAGTATCCAGTAATTGCTTTCACTGCCTCATAAAACAAGGCATTGAATGAACATTGTAGAAATGTGTTTCGGAAAAACCTTTGTGACCACCATGACTCATTGATTTGTGCCTTGCAATGCATCCACAAAACAGGAGCACGCTTTGACACCAATTGTCTTGATCTGCCAAGGAGCATTGCAGGGCAAATATTAATGCAAATATAATCATATTTTCAGAAGACTATCAGGAAATCTTTATGAGTCCATGACTTCCGACACATTAGAACAAAATGTTGTTACAGAATATGCAATGAAATTGGCTTAATTCTTAGTTGCACTAAAGCTCTCTTTACTCTGAGCTGCCAGAGTGACCTCATAAAAAGCATACATGAAATTGGTGCCTCTCATATAGCCTATTTTACTAAAAGATTTACAATGGAGGCTTAGCCTAGGGGGTAATTGGACCCTAAACATTATCATTAAAGGGGTGAACTCTTCTTAATGCCTCATAGCTCTTTCAGAAACACCATGTTAGCAGCATACATAGTCACTGATGTCTTACTGCAGGGTACTTCCAGTGAGCGGACAACAAGTACTTTGATATCCAAATTACTACTAACAAACTGCCAGTCTACAACCACATTTAATATATTCCGTATCAGTTTCTTTTCACAATAGTTGTTTTCTCTTTTTTAATTAGAAATCAATATTAGTGCATGTTCCTTGAACATTGTTGGGTTTTTCCTCCCATTTTAAAATAATCTGGTTCCGATTTCCACACTCCCCCCCCTTAATAATTTCAGGGAAACCATTCTGGTGCTAAAAAGTAAGTCAAGTTTCTTTGTGAA
>NW_010209761.1:20880-24401 GCF_000695765.1 Mesitornis unicolor | reverse complement strand
CTGCTGATAATTGCTATATCCATCACCCTTTTTCATTCTAGAAAGTAAAATGTTTTTAACTGGCATATAAACCTCTCTAGAGTAGATAAGGAAAAGTAGTCTACACCCCAATGCAGTTACTCTTACACAAGAAATGCACTTATACTGTACGAATGCAGCCACACTATGACCTGAATAAATATGACTACAAGCACTTTAAATCTAAATATTTTAACAGATATAGTTACATATTGCTCACACATGTAGAGTAAATGCAAACCCTAGGCATTAAAGCACAGTTAAAAGAAGTCATTGGTTAGTGGGCTGCTGCCTGTTTGCACCTTAGTACGTTCACTTTCCTGATTTGAGGAATACACTGCTTTAGACAACTCTCATTGGAGTCAGCAAGAGTTTTACTAAAGATTCAGATGGATTTCTTCTTCCTCCAGGTCCTTCTGCAGTCTTGAGAGCAATCTATCCCTCACTACTACAAAGACACTGGAAGATATATGGTAAGTTATTAGATTCAAACATATATTGCAAAAGTATGAAGACTCCCAGAATATTTCAAAAGGACACTAATTAGTTTTCTAGATTATAAATGCTCCCTAAAGAATGAGACTATGCAAGAGGATATAAGATACATTTAAGAACTCACTATGACTGACAATGAAGAAGGACCTGCATTGTCACTCCCCAGTACTTTCCTCAGTGAGGAAAAAAAAAACCCAAGTCCTGAGAAAATGGTTAAACCAATTTTTTTTTTCCAGTTTAGGAAGTTAATCTGTTTTACCATGCAAATAGTTGATTTTAAGACTATCAGAGAAGGACTTGCTCATTTAATTGGTAGCAGCTTGACCAAAACCTCTTGTTTTTGACAGGAATAACTATAAAATTTTAATGTCTCTTTATTGCTAGAAAAAAATCCAGATCTCCTGATGGCCAGCAGTCTACTGCCTTACTCTTTGAAGGACATCCACACCATTTACATATTTGTCTGAATGGTGGCCTTTTCTATCCCCAACTTTTCAATGTATTATTCTTATATGCTCAACATACGATAGAAGAAAATCACTAGTATCAGATGTTGATGGACACAGGAATACCTAAGCAACACTCCAAAAGCCACGTTAGAAACTGACTGGAATTATGATCTGCCAGTTGCAGTCCATATACAGTCTCATGAAAAGAATTTAATTTTTGGGCAAGAGTAGGCATTCCAAATCCCAAAGCTGCTGGGTAGATTACTCGCAGCTTTCCGACTTCCACACCAGTCAAATCATCCTCTGCATAGTGCTGACACCAGACCACCTTTGTGGTATGAACACAATAGAGTTCTCATCATGTTTCTGAAATTAAATGATACTTTCAGAAAATACTGAATTAATTTAAACTTCACTGCACCCATTTTTTTTTTAATTTACTTTTAGCACTGAAGCAGCACTCTCAACAAAAATACACCAACTAGCTGGAAGAAAGCAGGAAGAACTGCAAGGTACCACATTAATATAACATGAAACTATGTACTTTACTGTCTGTTTTCTCATTAAATTCCTAAATGGAAGTGCAGGAGGTTTCTACATTTTTGTTTAAGTTCTTGCTCTTCCAAGCTAAGTCATTTGCATTTTCCCACCATTTCACTAAGCATGAACTTTGAAATATTATCTAAGGTTGTACTGAGATTGCTCTGATCTCCTACTACTCTGTGTCTGATCTACTTTTACTAGCATAAACTTAATCACATGTCTATCCAGTGAGATTCACCACTCGGAGGAATACTAATTCACTGAGAAAAGACTACTTTGATCAGATCAGTTTTTCAGTAGCTCTGTAAGCTCATGCAACACAATACACAACTGGTAGAGCTGGTACAATGAAGTAGACAAAAATATCATGTTTCCACGTTGGACATTCACATATGAACTCCTGTTTCAGTAAGGGAAAAGAATTAAAATTAAATCAACCATGAAAGTACCCTCTGAGATGGGACTCTGCTTTTGTCGTCTTAAAGACTTGCTAAGACACAGCTATATTTCATTGGGCATTACATAAAGCTACAGGACATGGAGCCAGGAGTCACCAGGAGATTGAGTGTGACTCAGAATAGTGATCTGCTCCAAGTCATGCATGTCGGAAAGGAGATTGAAGGGAAGAGAGTGGTACTTAGAGACAGGAGGCCAAAGACACCAAAGAGAATAAAGTAGCAAAACTATTTCATATAAGAAATGAACCTGTGGAATTTTGTGCACTAGAATTTGTCATCCATGAGGCAGAAGCAGTTTTAAGGGATGTCCAAAAGATCATCTTTAAGTGATTGTGTTTTTGAATAAACTGCCACTTCTCTTGCTTTTTCTGGGATTCAGAAGAAAAATTATTGCAATACATTCCAATTAACTCCCCTTGATGTAATAAAGGAGTGCACTGGAATAACACAACCTGCTGCACCCTATAAATTCTTATTACAAATGCAAAGCATGTTTGGCACCTAATACAATCCTGAGTACCCAGAGTCCTGTCACAGATGTGAAATAAATCATATAAAATATTTCTAGATATTAATAGCTTGAAATCTTATTTAAAGTTATTCTTTAACTTTTTTAGTATCTCTGCTTTCATAAAATTCATAAACAATCAGTCACTACAGACTGATGCACATCAATAACAAAATCACGTTCCATCTCCTTACCTGTACAGGCATAGCCCAAAGGTTCGGGCAGAGGAAAAAGAACCACATCAGCTGATTTGTGTCTATGGCAACCAGGTTGCAGATCTGGCCTGCAGTCATCTCACCCATGGACATGTTGGAAGTTGAAAGTTGCATAATTTTATTGTATATTTTTGTCTGGAAGAGAGATCAAAAGGTGTAAGATTGCTAGCTCCATCTAAAACACAGGTGTAGTCCAGCATTCTGAGGGAAACCAACATTCCTAGTAACTTCAATGAAGAACTTAAAGTTTGGCCATTTATTTTATGTCGAAAAATTTTACGCTACTATCTTACTGTTCACCCACAAAAAGCAGAGTGCAATAAAGTGCATAAAGAGTGTCTAAGTACTCCATTTTTGCATCCCTGTGGATCAGTAAGAGAATGAAAACCTTACCGACCAAAATGCCCAGGAACCACATTAGCGTCTATGATTTATACCCCCAGCTTCTCCATGGAGTGCTAATAAAATGCTATATTCATTCAATATATAATACTCAATATGTTACAATCCTGCTTATTTTTCTCTGACAACTGATTCAGGTCCCATCCAACCTCAGAACCATGTTCCTGGCTGAGAATATTGCTATATTTTGCCTAAAGAGCTCAGTCTCTGAGTGTCTAATTCACAGATAACTAATGTAACAGGTCCAATTCTGTAACAAAGTAACTAGTTGCCTCAGTGCAGAATCAGGCACCACATATAAAAATACACAATAATGAAAGTGTACTTTCACCGTCCAGTTTGGTAAAAGGTTGCACAGTGATGCTTGCAGTCAGGAGGCACCTGGATTCAATAAGCGCCTTTGGATCTAGTGCCAACTGTCCATCATGAAGCA
>NW_010209761.1:5125-20849 GCF_000695765.1 Mesitornis unicolor | reverse complement strand
GTGTAGGGCACATTGAACAGGTGCAGGTTTACACAGGGGAGGAAAAGAGATAAAAGGTTCAAAGAAAATTGAAAAACTATAGGAAAACAATTGTATACAAATACTGGCACAGAGACTGCCATTAACGCTAATTCTGCTGCTGAGAGTGATGGCTAGAAATTTTCCAGTTTGAATGGTTGAACTGCTGGCACTATCTGGGCCTCTATACAATATCCAGTGCAGAGAACACAAAGCTTTTCTTAAAATTAACATAGCACTATTTTCCAACAATTCCCTTTTTACACTTGCTGTGGTCCATGTATTTTTCAGTTAGTTGTAGCTCTTCTTTTTGATACAAGACATGCAAATCTTTTACACATATTTTGGGCCAATTTTTTATTTCTTTAGGAATTTTCTACTTCAGCCTAATAAAAGAAAACCAATGGATGGAATCCAGAATTCTGGCCGCTGACAAGTGCTTCCAAGTGTAAGATCAAAAGAAGATTAAACAATTATGCTGCTACTGAAAGCAACCATTTATCACACAGACTCTCACAGGATCAATATAGTTCGGTGGCTAAATAGTGTAACTTATAGGGCTGGCTTTCAAGCTGTCAGAGGGCAGGTTTCAGCCAGTGCATGTGGCAATAGCACATAGTAATTTTCACCTAATTCTCTCATTTCCAGGCACAGATCTTTGTATACTACATAAAATGTTGATCTGCTCTTCACAGTCATACAATGTTTACAGACTCCATGTTAACAATCTTACTTATATTCAGTAACTACAGACTCTGCAATACCTGGTAGATTTTGTAGCATGACCCACAGAATAAGACACTACTCCGTGAATTGGGAATACCACCTAACCTTTTGTCCAAAGCATATTTACAGACGTTTTAAAGCTGTATTATTAGCATGAGATGTTACAAAAACATGCCTTTGAGACAGAAGAGGTGTAGTTCACAACCTAAATTCTTTCTAAAGCTACATTCAATTTTACTGTCAGCAAATTTATGCTCAGGAGTAAGAAGAAATACAGCATTAGATATTACACGGAAATGTTTCTATAAAATCATCAAATAAAACGCAGAGGAAAGAGAATGCAGGTCTAAGTTAACACAAGCTTTAACGGCAATGGTTACATTCAATACATTTCAGGAGAGAAGCATTTCAGAATTTAACGACCATAATTATAATTCGTATTTGCAAATATTCATAGAATTGTATGAAAATAGGTTAGTTAATAATATATAGGCTACCTGTATTGCGCCTCTCAAATTGATTCCTGTTTCAATAGCAACATAATATGATGCTTGTAGAAATGTCCTTTGCAATAGAAGGGCAAAAAATAAGAGTACAGCCAAAACATAAGCATTGGACAGGAACTCTTGAGATGAAATAAAGAAAACACCAAGAATTTTAGTCTATAAAAAAAGAAGAAAGTTAGAAATCAGGTGCAATGATAATATAATTAGCAGTTCTGCATAATTAATAAGCAGAGATAACCACAGTTTATTACTCTGGAAGTGCTCCCAATGTTATCTAAAACCACACATTCTATCAGTTCGAGGAAACAGTCATACAATGTGCCAACTCAGTCAGCTTTACTTAAATGCAGAATGACATTTATAGGATTTCTGATATCCTTCCAAAACTCTAGGACACTTTGAGTAACTCCATATGGACATTTGCTAAAAGATATGCACTGCTCATTGTCAGAAATGGGTAGTTAACGTACTTTTGGAGAAATTAGTCTCATTAATTCAGCACCTCAGGTTACTGAACACTAAAATGACCTTCACAACTTGCCAAAAGCACATCCTTCCAACTCCTGGAACTACACACATTATTTTGGTTTGCAGCATCATTTACAGCATTTTTATTCATTGTCATTACCTCGTAGCAAGTTCATGAGATCACCAAAGTGCGTTTCGAAGCACATCTACAGCTTACTGGGAAAGCAGGGCATTTATTCTAGATTATATCCAACAAGCAGACACCTTTGGTGCCACAGCTAGTTAAGAGGCTGACTCACCTTGGGGAGCCTTCTGAAACTAAAATGTTTCTGCCTTCCTCTTGGCTCCTTCAAAACTTTGATTGTTGGGTTAAACTGCCATTAAAGGCAAAATTAGGAAGTGGTTTCTTTCTATTCCCTCTCAGAGAGCTTCTCATTGTTTACACTTCCGCTACATTCCTTGCCCAACACATTTCTTCTTGACTACATGGTTTTTGTTGTTGACGTTTTCAAGACTACTATAACACTTAATAAACTGTATTTCACAAACTCTCACTGTCTGTGCAATTTTATTATAATTGATCTGCACCTTGCAGTTAACTGTTTACAGAAACTCCAGTTGACAAGTTAATCCAGAGGCTAAACTTAGTTTTTAAAGCTGTGCTTTTGTGAGATGAGGCTGAGCCAGCTGAAAGAGGAATGAACTTCTCCCTACCCCTAATCACACCTGCATTCCTTCAATCAGCATACTTCTGTCACTTACTGTGCACTAGTTTGGGAGCTAATCTGATCTCTTCTTGAGCCAACTGAAAACACTGACATAAAAAAATCATCCCAGGAAAAAAATCTGCTTCTTTTCTATTAGTTTAATGGGTCAAATCAGACCACAAGTGTCTAGGTGGTGCCAGAGCTAGAGCCAAGGAGGGAACAGGAGCACGGGTGACAAGGACCATGAACAGAGGAAGAGCAAATCCTTTCAGCAGTGGTCACCCAATTGGTAACTTCATCTTCTTGAGGAACCAAAGTCTTAGGGTATTATTTCAATCTCTTATTACTCCATCTTTTGACATTCACGATTGCTACTGCCATTGCTGTAGTGGGCACAGTATTTATCCCCTTGACATAAGGAGGGTAATTTATATGCTTAAAAGCAGAGAAATGTATACTTACACTGGCAAACAAGTATACAAGATAATGAGCAAAAGAGTTTTTGAAAGGATCCTTTGTTTTACTCCATGAGAAGAATGCATTCTTACAAGAACACATCCAGTACCAGTTTCCTGACACAGTGCCTCCCCTCTCGCACAGCAATATTCCTTGAGAGGTGCAATATTCATGAGAAGAAACTAGTCTAGTCTGTCCATGCAACCATCTGCTGAGGTGCCTAGGGGGTCACTCATCAAAAACAAAAAGTAATTCCCCATAAATGTCTGACCAATTCCAAATTAGTTGAGGCTGACTCTTCAAATATTGGCCAAACTAAGGAGCTGTCAAAGAACTTTCATCTACAATGCAACACAGATGGACTTATACGGATTTCTTAGGTTTACTCCCTTTTCCCACTTACATGGCATTTGTTACAAGCTACTGAGATTCAGATCAAGGCTGGACACAAAGAAAAGCAAGTAATAATTATTCTATTCCTCTAATTTTTGGTTTATGCAAATATTCCTTACTTCCATAAGGAGGCATCTTGATAGTCATATACTACTTTTATGTAAGTATACACTGCAAGAACTCACAAGAACATGGAAAATTTCCATCAGTGACACTCAACAGTGCTAAGTTTCATGCTTTGAAAACAAGGAATTAAAAGCTATTTCATTCAATAATTTATTTCTTACTTTCAAAGGTGAACTGTCAGATGATAATATTTTCCAACTTAGCTAGGTACTTTGACTTCAGCCAGATTTGATGTACATAAACATTGCTGCAGTCTGTAGGGCCACTGAACTAAATAAGGAATTAGCCCTCAGAGAACCCCTCTGAGAAAGTATTCAAGCATATGGATTCTTCAAAGTCAAATCAATAGAATGCAAGCAGTCGCTGGGCGTACTTGTTTCTTTAAATCTGTTATTAATTGCAAAACTCTAAACAATTATGGTATGTGTCAGCAATTATGTTTGGACAAAGAGTCATTTAACTACTGTTTTAGCTATTTGTACCTTAAAGCTATTTTAAGCTCTAAATTATTACTTACTCCATAGTAATTCAAATAAGCTACAGCAGCTTTATATGCTACAAAGAGTATACGGTACAGTAAAAGTTAGTCCCTCTTCCAGATTATTTATGGTCTTACAAGTTCAGCTTTTCAAATCAAGTTAACTTGCCTTTGACCCTTGCAAGATTTAACTGTAATTTATTCTTGCTGTAACTCTAAAGAATAAGAAGAGAGACTCAAGGCTCTACATTTAGCCTGGAAGCTTTAGAAAATGTACCACAACCAAGTCTTCTCTCATACTACCTGTAAGGCCTTAACAGTAGGAAAGAAAAGAGAAATTGAAAAATTGGCCAAGTCCATGGTTCATGGTGGATCCAGTTTATCTTTCAGACTCCTTAATATTAACACTTGTAAGCATAAAGCATTGGGCACATGTGGAAAGTGAAAGAGCTGCCCCTGGTGCTTAACTGTATGAGCTTAAGAGCCAACTATTATTTCCCATGCAGTGTACATATGTCAAAGAAAAAAAAAAAGCACATTTGGGAAAACCCAGCACCATTTACATTTGTAATGTTTTCACCACAGACATATCTTACTAACTTGCAACAGTGAGAATCTTTCTTTTGAGTTACCCTTTCTCATGTCAGCTATTATTTTAGCAGTTCATCACTGGGATCTCTTTTTATTTCAATACAGGGTCAGCCAGGAAGAAGTGGCATCTCTGTAACACATTAAAAACCCAAAAAGCTACTTTTGAAGGCAGAGCTAGCGCTGCATACAAGTTTGTGGCACTCGGAGATCATGGCTGTCGAAGGTACTAACACGACAGCAAAGAGAAAGGCTGGAGCATTGTCACAATCATGAACCACGGAGGTTACAGATTGTGCTGTATTACATCAAAGGCAGTAACAGAAGCAGCACAATTTCAGTGCTGTCCTACATATACATCTGGCTAGTACTGCTAATTACTGCAGCTAATACCACTTTTTAATATATATAAAAGAATATGATTTTTCACACAACCATGTTGTGACAAATCATGCTTTTCTAGCAACAAGATTTTGGTGCAGTGTTGATTCAAACAAAACATCATATAATAGATAAAGAAGGAGAAAAAGTGAGGTGAATACTCTCCTTACTTCTTCTAGTACTCACTTGAGAGAAAAGGAGAACTTAAACATATATGCATAAACATCTCCTACACACTTCATGAAAGCACCAAGATAGTTGCCAAGTCTCAGATGCATTATCAGGCCATTATGGTTTACAAAGTCACTGAGCATCTATGTGTTTAAACTACAAGACTTGTCCAAGTGCACTTGTCAGCCTGTGGGAAACATAGGAACATCTACTGAACCTATGCATATAAGGCAAATAACCTTGTTTGAGAAGTTGATGGAACTAATCAGATATTTTCTTTTCAGAAATGATGGAGACATTCAGTGTCCCACCTTCCAAACAACTTCAGGGTAATACCACTTTTAAAAAGGGCCAGTAGGCTCTATCTAACCAGTAAAACAGCCACTATTTAAATACTTAAAGACCCTAGAATCACACAATCTTAAATGTCAATACTACACTGAGACCTACAACTTCTAGAGCTTTTTAAATTATGAGTCTATAGGTGCATGATTTGAATGTGTCGTGTCAGCAGATACCCCTGATATTGGAACTGCTAATCCTAGCATTGCAATGTGGAAGACGTTACCAGCAAAATATAAAGGTTATCATTCTGTCAGTTTCTTCTTCGGTGTGAAATGATTAACACCCAAGAGAAATGCATGTCATCAGAACGTTCTGGGGTGGCCATAAATATTGATACTGGAGTTATAATTAAACATGAAAAGTGTGACAGAATTTAAGACACTGTCACGCTCTGACTAACTGTGGCACTAACTGAAGCAGTTAATGCTGCCTGTGACAGCCACGTGATCTCAGAGTTCCAGTTTATATCTGTCACAAAGGGCCTGAAGAATAGAGCAAATATTATATCTTGGGATTTATTTCCTTGCCTTCAGTTTCACAAACAGAATTTCTGTTTGAAAGATACATTACAACATTTCCTCAATTTAAACTATTTAAAATGAAGAAATGTCACTTTAAGGGATGGGTAAAAGATGCTCTCCACTGTACTCTCAGCTTACTTGGCCTGTCCGATTCTGTCCCACTGCATGGCAATTATTTGCAATGCCCTCAAACTCAGCAGCACATCAGACATAAACCATGCTTCCCTCCCTCCCCCAACTTATCATTGTCTTTGTAAGACTGTTATAGAAAGCGCTTGTTTCTCACACCCATGTAGCTCTGAGGAGCAAATAATTAATAACGCAAGGTTCTTCTTTTTTAACTCATTACAAGAAAGATTATAACATTCCCAGCAGAAGAGCTGGTGAATTTTTTCCCAAAGCAGAACTAGTTAGCTAGGTATGTGCATACATGTGGGAGCTTTCCTGACCACCTCAGTCTGTTTACTGATGATTTAAATAGAAAGCCTTCATAGATTTAAGAAAGATACTTAATCTAATCCAGTAAAAGCTATTTCCAAATTTCTTAACAGAAAAACAATGTGTAAGAAATAGGTCAAAACAGAAGAAAAAATACACTCTTGGGTGTCACTCATGGACTATCGTCATCAATGAATACCACTGTTAAGTGACCCCCAAATGGTGTAAATTACAATGCTGAGGTTACTGCTTAGCTAGACACAGTGAAGATGTCAGGGGTGGGTGAGGCTCTGTTTGGTGCCTATCTGGACCAGACTTGAGCTGTTTTCACAGAGGAGCGTTAGCTGATACTTTAATAGGGAAATTAAATAGGATAAGCTGTAAATTGTGATTCAGTATCGTTTCAGATGAAACAGTATTCCAAACAGATTATCAAGAAGCAGAGCTCAAAAGCTTCCACAGTACCTTGCTGCAACATTGCCCTATAGTCATATTTTGTCATTTCCTGCTTTAACTGGTTTCCATTGAATCTGCTTGCTACATTAGAGCTTCCAAATATTAGGATAAGGATTTCAAAATGGATAAACAATTAATTTTAGCCTGAGGTCTTTGTTAAATTTTCTGCAATGCATCTGATATATTTCAATATTTACAGTGGACCTAATCCAAAGTGTACTTGAGCGAATGGGTATATTTCCACTAGTGTCAACAGACTTTGGAAAGAAAGTCTTGTATCAAACAGTAAGTGAGCTACAGAAACAAACTGATCTTTCTCATAGAAATCCAGCCTGAGTGAACTCAACTTATAATGGGAAGGGTTTTTTTGTTGATGACTTGTTTTCTGTTGTGTGGTTTTGGTTTTTTTTAGTTAATCAAGAACTATGTCTACTTCTTCTTGGGGAACATTAATTAAAGTAGCATCCTTTAAAAACATATTTCAGTTGATCTTCCAAAATCAACCTCCCCATAGTAGTGGAAGTTCCTTGTCACAGTTAAATTACTTGCCATTTTATTGTGATGACAAAAGCCTCCTTCAATCCTCTTAGACATCACTTATTTTTGGAAATGAAAAGCCAAGCCTATTATAAAGCACACTTCTTTCCTTTCCAAAAAGCACTCAGTTACATACTTGATACAATCTCCACTTCAGACTGTACCTAAAATCCTTATGATTCCAGTGGGATTCTGGATATTCTTCACTATTATCTTGAATGAGGTTATTTTCCAGAACAGAAGCCTGACTAGGTGCATGGGAAACATATTTTTCACCACCCTTCAAGATATAAATGTGGATAATATGCAATACATACATACTGTCATTTCTAACATTCACACATACATTGCAGGGTAATTTTGTTTTTACTGAGGCCAAATAATACATAGTAATAGCGTTACTTTTTTGAATCCTTTATTTTTATGACACTTTGACAGCACCTGTGGGCGGATGGTGTTATTTCCTTTTCCAACATTGTGAACAATCCCAGAGATGCAGAGCGGACCAGCAAATCCCAGCAAGTCAGCCAGAATACGGAAGGTGCTACTGAGAAGTAAGGGTCTTCCAAAAGCACAGCAGAGAGCACGCCATATTGATCTGGATCCTTGTGGAGATGATGACCTTTTGTTCTGTTCAGAAAAAAAAATTAAAATAGTAAGGATTATGTTATGCATTAGCCTCAGATCTGATGAATTACTGGTATTTTTATCCCACTTTAATTCATTGAAAACCAGTTGCAATCTTTAAGCTAGAAAACCACAGGAACTACAATTATTATTTCATTTGTTATTGTAGGGTCAGAACAAAGCAATAACTTGTACTCTCCTCCACTTCATGAAAAGAACCATTATTTCTTTCCTACCCTCAAGAGACATGAAATAAGTGTGGCTTGCTGAAGAAGGAAAAGAAAAAAAAAAAGAGGGAGGGAACTGACAGGTTTTGTGTTCCTGAGAACATAGAAACTGGAAACTTACACTTTTTTTAGACAGGATGCAAAAGACTTCTTTTAAATTCCTGAATATACTCAGCTCAGCTCTCATCAGGGAGCTGGGCAGAATCTAAGCTCAGGTACTTTCAGCCCTGAATTCTCCTACAGACAAACTGTAACTGAATAACATGAAAAAAAGCCTCCTGTGAGGCCTCATTGACTCTGTAACTGAATGATTCCAGGGTCTTATTAGGAAGAATGATAATGGTGTTCAGTGAATATAGTTCACTATTACTTTCCACATCAAAATAGAGGTTATACAGATTTTACACACATTTAACCAGTAATGGGTTTGACGTGCATGTTTAGGTAGAGAAATGTCATTATTTGTATGAGGTACAACTGAGTATGTGATCTCCTTGTATATGGAAAGCTATGCTAATAGATACTTTATTTGCATAATTTATGTTTATATAATTTTATATCATGTTCATAGCAAAAAAAGTAATGAAAAACAGAAGCACTGAGTAACCAGATGTACATAATAGCACGCTTGGCATACCTTCTGTGCCTCAAAAGCCTCATTAAGGCGCATGTAATTGGTCAATGCTCTCATAGCAATGGGAAGCTTGCCGATGGTTTTCAAGTCTATTGGTTTCTTATGGGCAGTCTTGATGAATGTATTCATCCACCAGTACGTTCCTTTGGATAACAGATTCACAAATGGCTGTAGGAATCGAACGCCAAGGTCCTGGAGATCCTCAGGAGGTTTAACTTCTTTAGGAGTTTTGAAGAAAACATACCTCTGAAATTCGGGGGGAGAAAAAAATAATCACACTAAATGTATAAAAAATAAAAGCCTGCAAAGAATAGATAAGAAAGAAAGGACACAGCAGATAATCAATGAATCAATCTTGGTTTCTCAAAAGTGCTCAAGGAATTTAGACATTCAAGTTCAACCAATACAGCAATCCAGTTTCCTCAGGTACTGGGGAAAAGCAGAGGCATCCAGTCTAGAAATAAACTAGCCTAAAGATTCACTATTACTTTGTTTATGGGGTACAAGTTTGCATAAGTGTAGGAAAAAACCCCTCACCTTACATTTCAAAGAGTAGAGCCCCAGCCTCTCACTCGGAGCTGCAGACAGAGCAGCATGGAACACACGATCTTAGGCACAGCCCTGAGGCTATCACAGGGATTCATCTTCCCTACCGTACTGCTTCCTATTTAGTCAGCTCAGAACATGGAGATACCTGTGCTGTACCAAATGGGCATGGGAAACCACTGAACTAGAGAGTGCTTTCACTGGCTGAAATGCTAAAAAAGCAAAGGCAGACTGCTGATGATTTCCTGTTGTCAAGACAAAAGTTTTTCAGACACTGCTCATTTTTGGGAATGAAAAGCCAAGCCTCTTAAAAGTACTCAGTCACATATTTCATTCAATCTCTACTCACGAGTGTATCTAAAACCTATCAATCCTAGCAGGATTTCTGGATGTGCTTCACTGCTATCTTATTACCAACCATAGTTGGAGAAATAATTCACAGATCTTAGAAGAAATGGTGCTGGGGTTGGGAAAGGCCATCTAGGGGAACAATGGGAACAGGAGAAGGAAGGGAGAAGGTAAAGCTTGGAGTGAAAGTCAAACAAATCAATCCGCTGTCTTCTGGAAGAAGATGGGGGAAGGCAGGAGAAAAAAGATGAGGCCAGTGTCTGCTGATTCTGCTAGGACAGAGGCTTCATCCCTTATTTTTATATTTTTTTTTCTCTCCCACTCTTTCACCCTTCCCTCCCCTCAGCAGTGGCCAACTCTCCATGCATCCCAAGCCCCTTCCTTCAGCAGCTGCAGCAACAAGCCTGGCTCTCTAAACTCTGCTATAGACACAATAGGCAGTAAAGAAATCCATGCTGCTGGCTAACTGATTCTATGCATCAAAGACATCTTCTAGTAATTAAAACTGAACAAATACAATACAGAAAAAAAAATTACAATAGGTAGTGACCATGTTTAATTCTTCTTTGTGACCTATAATTCCACAGGGATTAAATCTCATTTAATTATGCAGTTCTACTATGAGGAGGTTTATAAGCAAGTCTCCCTGATGTCACATTTGAATTTCACTTTTCCCTCAAGCCAATCCATTGTATTTAATTTATAATCCAATACTTATTGTCCAGCGTTGAGGTTTTTTATTATTCTTTCTTTCAAAAATCTTAGCCAAAAGGCTGCTTTTATACATATTTTTGTTCTAAGTTATCAAATAAACATGCAAATACACAAAATCCCCCAAGAAAATCACAAAAGAACAAATACATGACAGATGCAACTTCCATTGCTGGATGCATTACTGGAAAGAGTTCACATACTGATATGAGGGAAGCAGCAAGAAAATTTACATGGAAAAGTTTCTTACTCTCCTGAGACTAAGTTTAACTTGGGCACACAATTAAGTGAGGGGAAGAACTTTGGCATTTATCTATCCAGCAGTCTCCAAACCATCTCCCAGTTTGGATTATGACTGCAGACACCACATGGGGATGGGGTGGAATATACATATATACATATACATATATATATATCTGAGAGGTTAGATAGCAACTCCAGTCACCCCAGTAAATCACTTATTGTGATTGTCTCTTGGAAAATAAGAGATGTTATTTGCGTGTCTAAGACATTCTCTGACAGAGCTAACAATTTCTTTCACCCAGTCTTTCTTTGCATCAGAAATACTTTTTTCTGATGACTGAAACTGTAGATCATAATAGACATTTTTAAAACAAACCCAAACAGATTAAATTCATCTCAATTTAACTAAAATGGAGTCTGGCATTTTTTTAAATTACAGATTCATCTGGCCTAATAAAGTTGGGTTAATCTTTGATTCTCAAATATATATCTATTTCTAAGTGGATTTTTCTACCTCCTTTAGAAGTGCATCCCACAGTAAATCTCCAGAAAGGGGAATAAAGAACAAAAAACAAACAAAACAACCTGCCAAAACACAGAAACAGTCTTTTATGCTACTGACTTACCCTCACCCTGATGACATTGATTTCTACAGCTAGAAGCATTCCATACAGAACAACCAGGAGTCCAGTGAGGCAAAATCGAAGCTGAGAAAATCCGACCCCATTATCACAGAACTTCACAAATTTGATGGTTTTAGTTATAAAAGCTAAAGTCCAGTAGAACAACAATGCTGAAGGAAAAAAAAAAGTTAATCAGCTCCATAGTTGCAAAAAATATACAATAACAATATTAAATACTCATCCAGAAAGAATGCAATGAGAATATATAAAACCAGAAAAAGGCTTTTCTCATGTAAAAACAGAAGCCTAATTCAATTCCCCAAACATGAAAACATTAAGATAATGTTAATTCCAAACTCCTTTCCAATTAGATTTAGTGATATTCTGAAAGTTTCACAAAGCAAAGTCTGCTGAAGGAAATTTCCATCTGTTGTAAACGTGCACCCACATGACGAGTTCAAGGGAGGAAGCTGCCCAACAAGTGAACGTGGCTGTGAATGGTGCTATTCAAATGTGGTTAATGCTAACAGACTGCTATGAATTCAGCTAGAAGGAAAATTGATCTCATTCCCCCTACAGATCTCTAGCATGTGTGCAAGAACAGATATTAATTATTTTTTTCCAAACTGCTGCTGCTCTATTATTCTACACAAATTCCATATATGTAATTTATAATGCAGATACACAGGCACATCAATGAAGGATGCTCTGGAATTCACAGAATACAACTTTAACTTTTCAGAGTTCTACTGAACTTTTTGTCTAAAAGTGCTGCTGTCAGTTATATATAAATAATGCCCGCAGTAAGCTCTGGTGATGTGGAAACACACTCCATGCCATTCATCACACCATACAGCAGCTCCTGTTCCCCATTCTTAAAGAAATACCTTCTGGGCTTATGTTCTTTTACACAAATCTTTCATTACTGCTGTATCTGCCATGGTGCACCAGCTGGAACATGCTCTAACTGCCAAGAAAAATGTGGACATGCTTTCTGAGTGTCTTGCTGCAATACCAGAGAAAGCCTTCAACCAAGACATTAGCAACCGTAAGTCTAACAAATACAGATAATCACCAGGAACTTGCACAAATTTCAAAGAATCTGCAGTGTTCCAGCTACCCTGAGGCACCCTGAAGGCCCTGGAGGGATGCACTGTGGGCATCTCAAGCAAAATCAAATTCAACATGGAGAGTCTGTATGGGATTTGGGACTGCCAATCCTGCTTCTGTGGAAATCAATTTCAAAACTCTAATTTAAATGAGGACAGTACATGGAACAGTACAGGAGTACTGGGCATTAGGATATTTGCCAAGAGATTAATTCCTCTAAAATTAATAGGCCAGTTTGTAAGAAGAAAACACTAAGGGGTATTGTAGCGGCTGATGCAGCTGCAGGGAGGATTTAAGAGACATACTTACAGAATCCCTCTTTCAAAACTATAGCCTTCTTATGTTAGGCTTCCTACCATCTTCCCAACATAAACTGCATCCAATCTAACCTCCTAATTCTGCTTCAGACCATTTCCTACATTTGAGACACTATTTCCTCCTTTCCTGCAGTATAGCTGACACTAAAACCTCATTTCATCCAAGAATACATTCCACATTGTTCTACTCCTAAACATCTTCATCTGTTAATCCTTGTGTTTTGTCTCATTCTTCTTACAACAGGCTGAGAATGCATCTCTCTCAGAGCAAAGAGGACTTACACAAGCACAGCACACTGAAAGTCTGCACCAGCAGAGGACACCTAAAATCCAAACAACCCAACTGGTATCTATGTAGAACTCTTGGAAGAAAAAAAAAGAACTGGTAGATCCATTCTTGTATTTGATATTTAAATAAAGGTCTATGACCTTTTAAAAATTTTATATAACTTTCATTTATCTTTTATCTAAGTATTAGAAGATGCTAAATACAGCATACTCAGGTGATAACTGACCTCCCACTATGACACATCCTAGAACCGTTTAGACTTATTTAGCATCTTGCTTCTGACTACAATGTATCTAATCCAATCTGGCAGATGTTCACAGGCCCCTCAAGACAAGGATCGATGGAAAATATAACTGTGACACCCTCTTTTAAGCTGTGCTTTTGTCATCTGTCTGGTGAGCATATACTGGCTGAGAGTTCCTAGAAATTATCACTAAGAACTTAGAGGAGCCTGAACTGCCCAGTGACCAGGCCACAGAGGCATGCTCTAATTCACTTTGCTACTTTACATCTGTTCCAGCTGCCTGCAGCCTAAAGGACTTTGCTTCCTCTTGGGCCATGCAAGTGACCTCAACCCACAAGATGAGGGTATAGATTCTTGCCCCGGGCCAGACTGCTGAAAATCAAGCAATGTGGAATTCAAACTGTTCAACACCTTTATTGGAGTAGGCCCATGATCTAAAGAAAAAAACCATGCACTTAACTTGATGGGATTTATTAACTAACCTGTGTCTGTTTGGACAGAAATGTTGTACAATTAGCATTATATTTATATAATAAGTTCCAGCTCAAACAACACTCTAATTACAAGGGAATTAACTACAATGCCAAGGTACAAGAAACTTAAATTAGAAAACCAGATTACTGTCAAGAATGGTGAGGCAGTCCTATATTTACAATTGGCTAAAAAAATGACAATTTTCTTAAATTAAAGAAACCTCCCAACATCATGTGTGTTCCCATCTATTATCTTTTTCAGATTAAAAACTCAGTCCTATTGTTATTGTATATTTTTTTTCCTACTGTTTAATCTCTGAGGTTTATTTATCTATAAAACAAATAAATACTAACTGAAAAAATAGTGCGATTAGATGCTACCATTCAATTACATTTTTTGAATGTCAAGAAAGCTAGCAGGTTCTTCAATTCAGTAGGAAAACTATTCTAAAATGTATCCTGTACAAGTGTTACGCATCCATTCTGCAACACTGTGCAAAGAGCACCAAAATTAGCATTGTTAGGAGAGCCACCTAGCAAATAATGCTACAGTGGAAAAGTTATGTTTGAAAAGTTATGTTTAAATACAATTAAGAAGCCAAAACTTTACAGAGAAAAACAGGTTCAGGCCAAAGTGTTCCAATAGTTCAGACACTCCACTGACTCAATTATTAGCTTCAGAAAATAAATACCCCAAACATTGTCAACTTTTTTTGTTAAGAGCTATTAACAATGACTCCTTCAAAACAGCCCACAGCCTGGTCATGAAGCTGCAAGGCAAGATCTGTACAGGAACTCTGTGTCTTCATCTTGCACACCCCAGAGGAATGTGCTAATCCCCAGGTCTGTTACGGTATCTACCTCTTGCTTGTTTATGAAGAACTACAGATGGACTTAGTTTCTTTAAGGTACAGAGTGAAAAAGATCTAAAAAAGAAAACATGCCAATGTTTCATGGCACTGGAAAAAATTATCCTGTTCACAATTAATGAACAGACCTTTATGGGTCTCCTGCTCTGCATCAATGAGAGCTTCCCCACTGGATGTGGTAACTTCTGGATAAGACTGTTAGCCTTTGCTATATATGGCTACCAACTCCTTCCAAGTGCCAGCACTGATCCTGCAGCTGAAGCAGATGATGTCCTGTGGCGAGGTGGAACTTCACTGATGCTCAGAAGCAGCAGAAGATGCCACATCAGGTCATTCACTTTACTCTGCGTGTAATATTAGATGACCTCTGCAATATTTTACTAGCGAAGAGCTCTCTTTCAGTATCCTCTCATACACTCTGCAAAAAGGTTATCATCAACTGAAGTTTTTCCTCATGGTTCCCATTTACCTCATTTGTATTAGGCTCTAAAAGAAAGCTGTTTCATGGCCAGACTGCACTCTAGTGGGTTGACAGCTGAGTATAGGTGTAATTTAACTATTTCATACTGGGCCAAATTGCATAAATTCGTCATTCTCATTGTCAATAGAGAAGTTGCAATTAACACTAAAAGATGACAATCCTCACAGTTAGGTAACAAGCAATTTGTGCAGTCAAGAATAAAGGAGACTTCCAGAAATTCTTATCTTGGGTTCTCTCACAAACACAGGACAATGAAAAGAAAAACAAAATTAAAAAATAAAATAAAAATCAAAGACTTGTGAAAACTTTGGATTAAAATTCAAATCAGACCACCTAAGTGGGAAAGACTGTGGTAGTATGATTCTTTTTGGCCCAAGAGCTAGTTATTAAGATTAGATTTTCCAAAGGAGGCAATTGCATGGAAGTTCTTTAAAAATGAAAATTCATAATTATTAACTTTAGCATCAATAACTTGTAAGTGTTGGTATTCATTGGTGTAACTGTTTATTATTCAAATAGAGTCCAGAGCTTATCCAGCAACAGTGCTCTAAATACTGAACAAAATTATCATGAAAGAAATCTCTACAGAGAAGGGATTATGCAAAAACGGGCAATCAACTACCAGCTGTAAATTTGTGCTACCCTTCTCAATGACTTAACAGCAGGA
>NW_010209761.1:2516-4997 GCF_000695765.1 Mesitornis unicolor | reverse complement strand
CAAGATGTAAGATCTGGTGTTGTGAGAAGGCATTAAATAGACTGTGCTGATTTATTAAAAAAATAACTGAATGACCCCACTTAGTCATAAAAGACAAAAAACATGCTACTTACAAAAGGGTGCAAGAAGAAAAGCAGTCCCAAATGAGAAGACATAAACGTTGCCACGCCTGGACAGAAGTCTGAAGTTTGTGAAGATGAGTACCATTATTCTTTTTTCTTTCTTTTTTTTTTTTTTAATAGGAGTTACAGGCTCCTTCTGCAGAAGGGGATGCTCACTTACCACAACATACAGTTCAAAATAATCTTCACTATTTGAAAGCTTTCTCAAACCCAGCTGTCACTGACTTTTTGCCACCTGACAAACACTAGAACAGAACTCTGATACACAGAACTACAATGACACAAGACAAACCTTAGCATGAGCCATTAATACAGAAAACCAGCTCAAGTGAAATCTGATGAGCCAGGACCACCAGAGAAATAACAGCTAACAGGATGTAAACACTCATGTAGTCTGCAATCTACTTAAACAGTAGAAAACACGTCACCAGCTGCATGGCTGTCAGCAGTAAGGGATTTTCTGCAGCTAGCTACTGTATATTTACAATCGTGCAGAAAATATACAGAAGGTACTTCTTATACATAGCATTTTCCCACTCAAAAGGTCTTAAAGCAGGTTACGAAAGGAGTTTTAGGAAAAGGAAGCAAGAATATGCAGGCAAAGTAAAATATCTGGGGTCATAGTGAAAGTCAGTGATGTCATTCATCTCCTTTGACTCCCACACACACAAAGATGGTTTCCACCTTCTATGAGGCTTAAACGCAACATGCTGACAAGCAGAGGGGTTTGGATAGCTTTTACAGTTAAGAATTTGATCTGCTACTTTTCCCACAAATCCAGTTTCTCCCAGAGAAGCCTTTGGCCCATTGGACCCCAGAGAACACTGTAAGAACTTAAAGGCACAGAAAACAATGAACTAGTTCAGGAAAACTCAAAACTGAGCCTGGTAAAGGCAATCAGCAGACCAAAATGTAGGTGCAGCTCATCTCTACAAGCTAGCACCAAGACTGCAATGACCTGCAACAGAACAAACAGACACACAGCCCCACAGTCAAACTTCCCAGTCCTGTGAGCTGTGAGACGTACCAATTAACAGCTTCGGGAAATTGGATGTTTCGATATTATGGTAGTAGACAACCGATGTGATGGCTGCCAAGAATGCCATCCCAGCCGGCATGTACAGGTGCAGATGGCGCGATTCTGAAACCCTTAAAAAGAAAAAAGTGAACATTAAAATCAAACCCTCTTAGCTATTTAAATGTTTCCCTTTTAATTTAGGAATTGTATCCTGTACTCAGCCCTGATGTAGGATTTTCTAGAGTGAGATACAGGTGTAAAGCTCTCAGATTTTCAATTGGATTTATGCTCCTAAATCACATAGTGGGATTTCAAATTCCTCCTCTGTGCTGAAAATGAGATGTATGTACTCTTATTTCCTACTGAAATTCATCGGAAGGTTGTTTAAATTAGGATAAGCAGCTCAGCTCCAAAATGAGAAAAGTTAATTTAAGCTAAACTAGTTTGGGAGCTGTCCATCAAAATATGTAGATGAGACCAACTGACAGCACAATTTAGCATTTTCCACAGAAACCCTTTGTGGAAATGTTTCATTTTCTTTTTCAGTTTGGGAGAAAGACCAGCACCATGACATGGGAATTATTTACAGCAAGTTCGGTTTTCAGTGACTGCAAAACAAGAAACAAAACCTACAACAGAATCGCATATCCTTAAGTTTCATCCTATATAGCAAAACGCTCCTGACACTTTGCTTCAGGTAGCAGTGGAGGGGGTCCTGGCAACTACAGTCCTTTGGGAATATGGGAATTAATGGACAATGCTGTTGGTTTCTGTGGGGGGGTAGAATCCTGCTCCCCTCCTTCTTTCAACCTACTTGCCATCTTCTCCTCCTCCCCTTTTCTTTCTTTCACAAAAGTAATGAAGTGTCCTCTGCTGTCAGAAGGTACAAATCTGTCTCCCAGCCAACTCTGGGAGAAGAGGCACCAAGGGGAAGTCTTCAGGGCACAGACACTCAGGGAAATTCACATCTTGTCCTCTGAAACTCATGGAAAATAATTCCGCATCTCTGGATTTGTTCTTGCTGCAGTAAAAGCTACCTTTGCATAGTCTGCAAACACAAAAGTGGCGGTACTGTCAGGGAGCTGGAGATGATCAGAGGACATCACATGCCTGAGAGAAGAACATCCCAAATGCCTAACAGATCTGTAGGAGCTCAGGAGGACCACTTCCTACATCCATATTGGGAAAGGAAAGCCCTCTCTCACAAGGACATTATGGTGAACTTGGCAGAGCTGTCTGAAGCCATGCTGAAAACCTGTGACATGACCACTTAACTCTTCTTGTTGACAAGGAGTTGTAAGTGTATACAGCAAAATGAGAAAAGATTCTGCAGTCTCTGAA
>NW_010209761.1:0-2485 GCF_000695765.1 Mesitornis unicolor | reverse complement strand
GCCACAGGGTTCTGTACAACCAGGCCCAATTCTTAGCAAGGAAAAACAAGCAACAGGAACAGATTTCTTCAGAGAGCCTAAGCTTCAGTAATTAACACTGCAGGAGTGGGAGGGTTTTTTTAGATTTATTTATTTCACAGACAGAAGTTGCTGGAATTCCCCTAAATAACCATATCTCCATCAGGCTGCATCTATTGCTAAGGTACCAAAACCTTTGACACCCACTTGCTCGCAGAAGGGCTTACCAATATGATGCATTTTGGTCTCGGAAAGCTGGTGAGTCTCAAAATCTGCTTTATTCCTTGGAGCACTCACTAGCTCGCTGAGTGCTCGGGAGGCACGACTGTGGGTTGGCCCTCCCTCAGTATAGCTGGGAGCTTTGATTATCATCAGGTGATGCTTATTACTTAACAGCAGTGTTCTGAGTCAAGTTAAATAGCAAATAAACATAAGGAAAGGGATTGCTAAAGAACAAAATAAACCAGAAAACTCAAGGCAGGAGATTCTGCTTTCAGCATCCCACGCCCTGATAACTCCAAATAAGCATGAGAAAAAGTCTTTTTTTTTTTAAATTGGCACTGATAAACATACTATTTATATAGGTTTAAGAGAAGTTATAATAATGATGATGATATCAGCTTCCACAGCAGAATACTGCAGTGCCTTTCACACTGGTTGGTGGAGAGTTGTTGTGTAGATGGCTAAACAGAGAAGTTCTGTTCTATTTACAAAAGAGTTTCAACTTTATAATCCTTGGGTTGCAAATTCATAACAGTTATGAAAATCAGACCTTTCTTTAGAACATGATCATACTCATTGTTACACAACACTAGCTATTTTCATAATAAATCTTCTGTATCACTTGTTTCACTTGGAACAATCTTTCCCCACAAACTACTGTTTCAAAGACATCCTAAGTTGAATAACAGGTGATAGATCATACTCATATAATGTGAGCTGTTCTAAAGGCAACAGACCAGATGTACTGCAAAAACATCAGAAGAAACTCTGTGCAGTGTGAGATAAGGCCCAGCAGATCCACTCCTTTTATTAAAATGAACAGTTTGTGGGGAAATGGTATGACCTTCTGTGCACATCAGAGTTCTGCCTGAGTAAGGACTGTGGGACAGGGACCTTGGACACAAAACATACCACAAAAATGTCATCATCTGCTTGAATCGTTAGGATTTATCTATGATTACTCTTTGGAAAGATAGTGTCATTAAGCTGAACTAAAAATTATTAAGGTCAGTTGTGTATGTGTACATACTTGGCAAGGTCTGTGGAATTTCTGATACAAGGTCGATAGGTTAATCACCAAGAATACAGATTTCATGTTTATAACCACAAAGAATATAGTCTAGATTAGAATTCAGACAGGCAGAAACTACCTACCTTGAAACCCTTAAAATGCCTAGAGCTATTAGAAGAAGGCAGACATACGCTTACCCATCAGACACTATGCCCTCTGCGATCTCACACACCAGCACAAACAAGAGGATAAAAGTCAGTATCCAGCGTAAATTGTGGCCAGGAAAATGAAGCCATGTGCTATGATGTATATGTACTTTGGAACTCTGACTCCCCCATCCTAAACAGGAAAAGAAAATTATGAAGAGCTTTCTAAACAACAAGAGTAACACACAAAGCTGCATACAGAAAAGCATTCATGTAACAAAGTAGTGAACTAAAGTTGACACAACTGAATATTTTAAGAACTGTGTTCTCATTGCTTCATTTCATATGGAATAAAATCGACAGCGCAGACAGGGCACAGCCTTAAATTCCTATACTTTTAACAAGTTACTATCAAGTAATTACAAGCATTAAATGTTTTTCAATACATTAACAATTTAAATGAACAATAAACGAACACTGACAAATACTGGCAAACACTATAATACATACTTTTTTTTTCACTTCAATACATTTAGTTGAAGAATTTACATGTTAACTTATTTCTGTCTTTTTTAAAAGTAACTAATTCTCTTCATCTAGATCAAAATTAGCAATACTGAGAAAAGCCAGATAAACACAGATTACCCTAAGCAGTTCTTCAGCTGACCCCGTTTTAACAGTCGTGCTGTAATTTCAGCACCGGACCTTTTATGATAAACAGAAGTGAGTGTTCAATCACACAGCTGGGGCCATGGCTGTCGAGAGGACAGACCAGGCTGAGCAGAACAGCACTCAAAGTAGCGACAGCCACATGTATTAAACCACCGGGCCACCTACTGGTAACCCCAGTTTTATGTTACTAAATAATATCTGCTGCAGATACGGCAAGAGTTACAGCCACCGGGCAGTTCTCCTCGTTATGCCAAGGACTAAGGGGGCTGTCCGGCTGCTGTAACTCTTCAGTAATTGCAGGGAGTATTAACTGATAACGTAAGATTTATTTGCCAGATTTTCTAGTTTTTAATAGCATGTTGATTCTTGCTTCCCGCGCCGCTAGTCAAAACCTGCAGGCGAGCCCTGCAACCCC
>NW_010209760.1:1016-2318 GCF_000695765.1 Mesitornis unicolor | reverse complement strand
CCTTGGGAGCCTCTGCTCCAGGCTGGATGGGGGGTGGGGATCCAGACTCTGTTTATTTAAGTTATTTATTTGAGTGTTGAACCCAGGTCGTGTCTTGCTTCTTGTCTGGGGGGAAGCTGCCCTTGGGGACAAGCAGCTCACACGTGTCCTGAGCCCCGGATTTCCCGGCAGACCCACACTGCGCTCCCCCAGGACAGAAAATCCCCACCAAGGACAGGCTGAGGCATCCCCCCCCACCCCACCCTGCTGCTCTTCTCTCGTCCTTGCTCCCCAGCTTGGATTTTAAGCGCCTTGGCCGTGACCTGGTGACTGAGAAGGGCTTGGGGGCTGTGACGGATCCCCCTGTCCCCACTGGCACCCTAAGCCTCTTAGGGGCTTCTCACTGTGAAGGGCTCTCAGGGGAGGCACCGGGGCTGCTGTCCCCTCCCTGGGCAGCGTGCAGCCCCCAGCACGTGGGGCCTGGCAAGGGCAGCAGCTCCAGCACCAGGGTCACAGCCCGTTCTTCATGTGCCTTTTCTTCCTCAATTGCCTTTGCCTCCAGCTTCAAACCCCCTAAATTTGCCCTAACACACCCCCTCCTCGATCCCACCTGGCTGGGCTGGGGGACTCACAGGCTCCTGGATATCAGGACCCCCACATGAGCTCCCCAAAGAGCCACCGAGCCCCTGAGCAGCACTAACGAAGCCCAAGCTGGAAGCAGTAATTAACACCGGGCCCTGCTCTTTGTGGAGGGAGCAGCCGGTGCTGTCAGCTCCATAGAAAACACTCCCAGATCCCCCTAATCCTATTTATTGGAGCCCAAGTAATTGCAATCAGTGGCAGGGGCTGAAGTTCAATTAAAGTGGACCGGGATTATTCCTGGTTGTAATTGCTTTAGTGCTGGGATTAGGGGCAGTTTGGGAGCGACACTGGGGCTGCCCAGCCCCTCTCCTGCTGGATTTTGGTCGTGGCTGGGCTCAGGCTGAGCCTGGGCGCTGGCATCCACAGGGACGAGGTGTTGGGTTCCCACCGCGCAGGTTTTTGGGGAGAGCTGGGCCAGGGTCTGGGGTCCCATCGCTGGGATCAAGGCACTGGGTTGATCACAAGGGGTCCCTCAGGAGACAGAATTTGGGGGGCGCAGAGGAAGAATCTCCCCCTCCATGAGTGATTTTCTGCCCGTCCTGCCACCACCAGTCCCAGCGGCTCTAATCCATGAACCCCCTCCCCATCCTATGGGGCGGAGCAGGGGGAAGAGCACCCGATGACCCCTGCGAGGAGAAGGGACAGCAGTAATCCTATTACCCCCGAGCGGGATAAAGCCTC
>NW_010209760.1:375-631 GCF_000695765.1 Mesitornis unicolor | reverse complement strand
GATCCTGGGGGGTGCCACCATCCCCAAAACCCCACCTTGCTCCCACGGCTCTGCACAGACCCATGGTGGGGTGTCCCCAGTGGCACATCCACGCTGGGTCGGGGGGTGAGGGCTGCACAAACAGCCCCCAGGGAAGGCAGCAGCTCTGCAGCCCCCAGGGACGCCCTCCTCTGCTTTGGGGTAAGGGGATTAGCGGGCTCTGAGCTGGGCTAAGTCAAGGTTGCGGGGAGGGGGCTCTCAGAGGAGCCTGCAAAGC
>NW_010209760.1:0-260 GCF_000695765.1 Mesitornis unicolor | reverse complement strand
CAGGGGACAGCCGGGCCCCGGGGCGGGTGGCAGACACAGCCATGAGCTTGGAGCCCCCCAAGCCAGAGATGAAATCGGCCACCAGGGTGAGCGGGGGCCCCGCCACCCCCCGCAAGGGACCGGCCAAGTTCAAGCAGAGGCAGACGAGGCAGTTCAAAAGCAAGCCCCCCAAAAAAGGGGTGCAGGGGTGAGTGGGACAGGGCCCTGGGACTCTCAGCAGGGTCCAGCATGGAGGGGGAACATGGGATTGGGGGGGGGGG
>NW_010209759.1:0-1310 GCF_000695765.1 Mesitornis unicolor | reverse complement strand
GGCCGCCGGGGCAGCACCAGCCCCTGCCGGACCTCTCCCGCCACGGCGCTCAACGGAGCCGTTACGCTGCTCCAAGCACAGCCCGCGTATTTCCCGAGGCGAAGCAAGCGTGCGTGGCTGCGGAGAGCGCTGCAAAGGGGCCTGGAGCCGCGGAGCGCGGAGCTGCCCCGGCACACGGTGCCTGCCTTATTCTCCGCTGCCGCTCGGATCCTGAGCACCGAGGAGCGGAGTGAAATAAAACGATGTGAAAAGAGGGAAAGGCGTTTTATTGGAGACTTTACAACGCTAGAAAGTACAATAAAAGTGCTAGTTCACTCTAGAAAAGTTGGTCCCAAAATGGTACTATACCACAGCATCTATCAGCTTACATATTTATAAAATCGCTATGAACTGGCCCCCTGTATTATAAACGCTATTTTTCTCATTCATCTACGTAAAATTGACAGATCAAAACTTTTTAAGAAAAAGGGCGAGCATTCCAAAGCAGAACCTACCGAAAAATCCATTTTGGGCCAGGTTTGGGGTAGAAAAAAAACGAAGATAGTTTAAACTATCATTATTAATAATAATATGCACACGGAAAAATATTCCAATTTATAGGAAACCGTCTTTTTTATAACATCAAAATATTTTTTTAGACATGTATAAAATTACTTTTAAATTTCAGAGGACATTGTGTCCTTTAAAAAATATATTTACCGCTGCCGAAACGTTTCACGAGTGACCATGGCAGGTTTTGTTTGTTGGTTTCTAATAACCAACAATATCGCACATCTCCTGCTGTAACAGCAGTCCCCACGTAAGTACTATTTTGATGAAAAGCCACAGTTCGAAAGAAGCGCAGTGCTTTACAGACCGAGGAAGAAGAAATAGAAGATGAAGAGAAGGACGAGCACTACGGGCAAACGCCAGTGTCTAGGCCCCGCCAGCCCCGCACCGCCACGCGTGGAAATTCCTCCACTATTTACAAGCTCCACTTTTCTCTTCCCAAGGCTGAGCCCGAAAAGATTACGGCCGAATTATAACGGAGCAGAATTTCGAGGGCTAAACAGCCTAATTTTAATTACATGCTTCCCTCCCCCCACCCTAGTCTCTTACAGACAGACGAACGGGGAAAAAGACCGGTAGCTCCGTACTTTTCGGGAGGCCGCCGGCCCGGCCCCGCTGCGCCTGCTCCCGCACTGACGCTGTCTTCTTCGCACCGGAGGATAGCCCCGACGCCTACACTACATGCGGAGCAGGGCTGCTATTTTCTCACCGCAGCAGATTTGGCACAGACAGAGGAAAGCCCACAGCTAGAGAGGAGGAGA
>NW_010209758.1:3319-3912 GCF_000695765.1 Mesitornis unicolor | reverse complement strand
GTGATTAATCAGCCCGGGATCGTGTCCGCCTTTCAGCGGGGACGCGAGGAGAGGAGCGGGGTGACCTTGGAGGGGGCCCCCCGCATCCTCCTTGCGAAGGGAGAGAGCTGGGAGCGGGGCCTCACACCCAACCCGCGGCCAAAGAGCAAACCCTGTCCTGCTCCGCCGCTGCCTGACTCCAAACAACCTGGGTGTTGGTGGTTTTGTCTCTTTTAAATAACTGCATAAATGAGCAATAAGGGGAACCGGCAGGACAGCACCATCTCCGGCTCGGTTCCAGCAGGGCAGATGCAACGCACTGGGCCTTAGAGGCCCCAAAATCCTAGAAAACACCCCGAAAACACTCAGCAAAACCAGCTCTTGAGGTCCCTGCACCCCAAGTTCACGGTGGTTGCCATGAGCAGAAGGAGCGAGGTGGCAGTGGCCCCCCCGTGTGTGTGTGTGTGTGTGTGTGTGTGTGTGTGTGTCCAGTGCTGGAGGCGCTCCCAGCGCCGCCCCCATCCCTCCTCCCTCCCGCCGCGGCCCCGTGCTGCTGGAAGGAGGTAATATTTATAAATACGCAGTGTCCAGCCCCCAGCGCCCGGCCAGGAGGC
>NW_010209758.1:746-3277 GCF_000695765.1 Mesitornis unicolor | reverse complement strand
CCCAGCGCCGCGGCTGCCCCGTCCAGGCAAGCTGCAGCTGTTCCCCGGCCCCAAGAATAAACCCGTTGGGGACAGTCTGGGACATGTCCTCCCCAGCAGCCCCAGGGCTCTCCCCACTGCCACCCCGGCCCCGGCACCACCTCTTATACACCGGGGAGCACCCGACCATCGCGCTTACCCGGTCTCTCCTCTTCCCTCCTTTCCTCCCAGCTCAGCCCGGTGCTTTCCAGCCCCGTGAAGGTCAAACCCAGCTCTGGGAGCCCCCGCTGCCAAACCAGCCCCTGCGCTGGCACCGTGCCGCTGCGATCGGGTCAGGTCCTCACTACGGGTGCTGCTGCCTCCACCTACACCGGTTTGACCGTGAAGGAGCCCAAATGTTTTCACCCACCAGATCTTTGCCTGCCCCAAGTCCTCGTGCTATTCCTCCAAAATCTCGAGGTAACAGCCTGGGCACAAGCTGTCCTCACTTGTTCCCGAGGCTCCAAAAACTCCCCTGCCCATCCTCATTGCCAGCCATTGCCACCAAGGTGCCCCAGCCCGCAGCACCCGCAGCCCCTCTGCTTGCTCCCGATGCAGCGCAAGAGGGGTCTGAAGGTGCCCAGGTTGGGTGTCCCCTCAGCCCTGCTAATTTTGGCACCTGGGTGCTCCCCACAGCAGCTGCACAAACTGCGCTGGAGGTTCAGCCATGCGCCAAAAGGAGAATTTACAACCGAAGTGGAGTTCCCGAATAACGCTGGGCAGGGGAAATGTGATGGGAAACCTTTGGCTTCGAAATGAGAAGTAAATTACTTTCATTAACAGCATGCCAGTATGGGAAGGAAAAAAGAGGGATGTAACCGGCAGGGAAGGATGCTGCCTGGGCGTTTCAGGTTTATCCGGAAAGAAAGTTGCTCCGATTTAACTAAATGAGGGATTTAAGCAGACCGCAGGGTGTTTGGAGTTGAATGAGCTTGTAAGGAAGGGTGACAAAACCCCGGGAGCAATTCTTAGAAGAGTCTTTAAAAATGACACGGCCCTGTAACACCTTCCTCCCCAAAACACCTCCCAAACCTCCCAGAGATGGAGCATCCCCCCCTCCTGGGAGGCTGCTGAGCTCTGGCTCCATCCTACGGACCCACGGCTCAACACGAGCTCCCAGCAGCCAAGATCTGGTCCCACGCCATCCTCCCAGCCTGGATCCCCCAAAATCATGGCACACCAAGATGCTCCTGGGAGTTCTTCCATGCCAAGGCAGGTACCTTGCAGCCCTGCTCGCCTCTCAGCCTTTGCACGCTCTTCTTCTGCCCCCAAGGAAATCGTGTGGGGTTTTTTTTCTTTCTTTCTTTGCAATTTAATATTTATAGCCTTGCTCCGCTGCTTGTTTGTTCAGCAGAAAGCGTGGGGGAAGATGTTTGGAGAAGGGATGGCTTCTTCAATGGTAGCATCAGCACCAGCTGGGTACGATCAGGGCTGGTATCAGTGTCGGGATTGCACTCATAGTTCCTAGTTTTCTCAGCAATTTGCCACCTCCTATGATGGACTCATAGGTTTCCCTTGAAGGCGAGGAGCAGAAAACAGAGCTCATCCTGGGGCTCAGTTTCCTGCATCCCCAAGCTGACCGTGTTTTGTAGGCCTCTACGTGCATGCAAATACGCAAGGAAAACCCGCTCCGACCAAAACCCGAACACCAGGCACCAACCCTGCATGATGCAATGAATCAAGGGGAACCATCGGGGCTCTTTCTGGACGTACCAGTGGGGGGAAAAAGAAGATGAGCATGTATTTCCTGTCTGCACGTTCAAGAGGTCACCCTTTTCATCCCTCCAAGTGTTACAGCACCAGCACCTTCCCCTGCTCCAGCGGCAAGACTGACAACAGCTGCAGCTCGCCCCGGGAATCAACGCTCTATGGCTCAGCAAAGCCCGAGCTGCTGCATCCCCCGGGCTCACGGAGGCGATGCCACAGTGATGGCACAGCGGCAAGTACACATTGCACCTCTGAGCAGCCTCTGCTCTTTTACAGGGCTGTAAAACACCCAGAGCCGGCTCCCGCGGCTGCAAAGCACCCTGTAAATCTCCCCCAGCGCAGGGCTGTCACCAAACGCCTGTCGCCAAGCTGCCCGGGCTGGAGCCACAGGATGCCACGATGCCACCGCGGGGACGTGCCAGCGGCGCGGTGCCGCTGCCGGGCTGCAATGCCCACGCAGGGACGCGGCTGTGCTGAGTTGGCCCCTGCCAGTCGCTCACCCCCCAGCCCGGTTCCTCTTTGAGCGGGGTGCGGGATAACCCCGGGCAGGGCAGTTACGAAATGGCTCCTTTTTGGTGGGTCCTTTTATAAGGTTTCCTCCAAAAAAACCCCAAACCACAAACTGCAGGTGCTCGCAGGGACGGAGACCAGAGGTGATGGAGAAGCTCTGTACCTCCACATCCATCCACATCCCCAAGGAAAGCAGCGATCCAGGGCTGAGATCCCCTCACACCATCACAACATCAGGTCCCCAGCACCTCCTTGCAGCACCCTGAGCATTTCTGCCCTCAGTGCGTGGGGGCTTT
>NW_010209758.1:0-723 GCF_000695765.1 Mesitornis unicolor | reverse complement strand
TGCCCAGTCCCATTTCCCTGCAGCGGCTGTTTCTTTCCCCGCAGGGCTGTGGTGCTCGGGCTCCCCACCCTCAGCGCTGGAAACGTCCCCCCTGCTCCGATGATTCATCACTTTGCCGCTCGAGCACGCAGGGCTCTTCCCTTTCCCCACAGCACGGCCGAAACCCAGCGAACGGGGAAACCTCGTCACGGCAAAGGCGGTGCCATAACGGGGTGAGGGGGGGGGACCAGGAACACACGTGCCGTAAACTCGGCGCCGTAGAGCGTGGAAAAAGCAATAAAGACCTGGCTGGAATCACAACCTCCATCCCAAACACCCGGATGCTGGAGTCGCCCCGTTGCAGCCAGCCCCACCCCGGAGCGGTTTCCTACTGATAAGGGCGGGAGGCAAAGGCAGCATCCCTCGGGAGGCAAAGCCGGCATCCCGTGGAAAATACGCTGGGATGTAAACCCAGCATCCCGTGGAAAACATTCTGGTGCGCAGACCCTGCATCCTATGGAAAACGTGCCAGGGTGCAAACCCCGCATCGCTCGGGAAGCAAACCCAGCATCCCTCGGAAAACACACCGGGATGCAAACCTGGCACCCCCCCACCCAAACAGCCCCAATCCGGTGCTTTCTCAACTCCGGCCGCCCACACCCCAAACCCCACCGGCCCGGCGCGGTTTCCCCTGCCGGATCCCCCCGCAGCAGGTGAGCGCAGGCTCAACCGGCACCCGCGACA
>NW_010209757.1:0-204 GCF_000695765.1 Mesitornis unicolor | reverse complement strand
AATCACGGGCCTGCTTCAGGACATGTGGGTGTGATGGTGTCAAGGAACGGCTGCCAGCCAATCAGAGCGCTGGATGACGTTGAACAAAATGGCTGCTCCCTGTCGTAAAATGGCGGCCAAAACAAAATGGCTGCACCCAGTGCGTATTGGGGGCCGTCCTCCTGCATCAAACGTACTTCCGGGTGAACCAGGAGGCGGGGCGGC
>NW_010209756.1:0-2384 GCF_000695765.1 Mesitornis unicolor | reverse complement strand
CTCCCATCCCCCTGCACCTCAGGGCACGGGGTGGTGGGGGGGAGGTGAAGAAACCAAGAACAAAGCTGAGCCCGGGAAGAAGGGAGGGGTGGGGGAAAGGTGTTTTGACTTTAAGATCTGGTTGTATCTCCCATTGTTCTACTCTGATGTTGGTAACAAATTAAAATTGTTTGGTTTTGTTTTTTTTTTTCTCCTTATGATGAGTCTGTCTTTTGCTCGTGACCTTTTTTAAGTGGTGAGAAGTCCTCCCAGTCCTTATTTTGACTAGCCCCTTTTTTGGGGCATCGTGGTGCTCAGTTACGCACTGGGCCTAAACCATGACAGGTGTTTAATATTTAAGATATGGTAGCACCCAACACAACAAGATGTTCCATTATTTCCTGTTTTGTAAGTAGGCTTCAATATTTCAAATATACAATTTAGAATGATCCGGCAATACATATGTATTATATTCACTGAGAGCTTTGGCTACTCAAGGACAGTAAATTTATTGTTGAATTTGAAACTGAAGTCTTTTTAATTTCATCAAAATGAAAACTGAACTTACTTCTTATTCCTTATAATTATTATTTGAGAAGTAAACCTGCAATTGGTAGGATATTCTACATATGTAGTTATTGCTTTAATATTTTTATAGGTAATACATTTCTAGGATGGTATTCTGTGCCAAAGCATCTGTCATTTTGTTGGTTGAATTTTATATGGCATGTTACAGAAGGGACTGCCTGTGTTCTACCTCTTTCTCTCTCTTCCTTGCTCTCTTTTATTTCTCAATAAGCAGTTTTCCATTATATTTGAAGTCTTAATTACTGTTATTTTATTAAGTTTCACTACAAAAGAGCATAGTTTAGAAGATGATAAAAGGTACCCAATCCTGCATGTCCTGTCCAGACCAGTGGTTTAAATGGAAGCCTTCACTAAGCACAGCCTATAGAACCAACCTCTCAGTTCAGTTGTAACCAACTTATTTTTGTCGTCTTTAAAAAGAAAAGAAATATCTTCCAGGAAATGCAAGAAAATAAAATGAGTCACTAAAACAGTAGGTGTTATTATTGGGAAATGTATTTTAAATGTTATCATATATAAACTTTAATATTAATATGCTAGAACAAAATTATTTCTGATAATGCGTAGAAGCATAACATCAAGGAAAATTTTGTCTTATAAATAATATTAAGTGAGATGATGCAAGTAGCAAGATTGTCTAATATAATTTTGCTGACACAAGATATATAATGAGAATCTATGGAATACAGAGTATAAACCCATTGACTTGTAATCAAAGCTCATATCTCCAAACTGCACAGTAGAAAATCTATTATTTAATCAGGAAACTCTTCTTACAGTCAGAAATACTTTCATATACTACTGATGTTAATTATGTTTGTTAGAGAGAAACAATTATTATTAATATTTGTTTTCTAAAAGGTGAAAAGAGAGGTTTTATAAAACAAGACAAATTTTTATATAAGATTTCAAACCCATAAAAGAAATTATAGATAAAGAATTACATTTAAATATATTTGAAAATCCAAATTATAAGGAAAAAATTGTCTGTTAAAAATGTCATGATTCAGGTTCAAGATTCTCTGTCTTCTTTGGAAACTGTGCAGTGTCTAATTTTCTTGCATCATTTTATCTACCTAACAATATCACAACCCATCCCAGCACCTGAAATACAGACCGAAAGATCAACTTTTGTCAAAGGGCAATATCTAAGGGAATTAAAAGGTATAAGGATTTCACAGAATCACAAAATAGTTTGGGATGTAAGTGACCTTTAATGATCACCTAGTCCAAACCCCTGCCATGGGCAGGGACATCTGTCGCTAGATCAGGTTGCTCAAAGCCCAGGCCAACCTGACATTCCAATGATGTGGCAACAACAACTTCTCCAAGAAACCTATTTCAGTGTCTAACCACTCTCACAGTAAAGAATTTCTTCCTTATGTCCAATCTAAACCTACCCTAATTCAGTTTAAAACCTTTGTCTCTTGTCTTGTTGCTACAGGCACTGGTAAAAAGTCTTTCTCCATCTGTCGTGGTTTAAACCCAGTGGGCAACTGAGCACCACGATGCCCACAAAAGGGAGCTAAACAAAATAAAGACTGTGAGGGCTTTTTCTCACCACTTATGGCCACGGGCAAATGACAGACTCATCACAGGGAGAAAAAAAAATTAAAAAAAAATTTAATTTGCTACTGATAACACCAGAGTAGAACAGTGAGAGGTACAACCAGATCTTAAAGTCAACACCTTCCCCCACCCCTCCCTTCTTTCCCGGGCTCATCTTTGTTCCCGGTTTTCTTTACCTCTCCCTCCCTTTGCCCAGCGGCGCAGGTGGATGGGAATGGGGTGTGGAGTGCTGGCTCTCCCAGCGCGGC
>NW_010209755.1:14411-19015 GCF_000695765.1 Mesitornis unicolor | reverse complement strand
CGCTCCCGCATCGCAGCGTCGTGGTGTGGTGGGTATTGGGAGACACCAAACCAGCCCCCCTGGTCGCATCGGTGGCACTGGCAGTGCGTCGTGCTTTGCTTTTGGGTGCCTTCATCCCCCCACCTGCAATTCCCATGGGTGTAGCTGCACCTGGTGAGCCCCCACCAGAGCCGGAGAGGCCCTGTGCAGAGCCCCAGTACCATGGAGACAAGGGAAAATCTGAGGGTGAGGGCAGGGCAGAAAGTAAATTTGGGGTGAAAATCCCCCCCGAGGAGATATGGCTGGGACCTTCCCGTCCTGGCCTTGTTCACATCCCCTGTGCCCAGCACAGCTCGCTCCGGCGCCCTGCCAGCCCCGTAAATCCTGTCCTGCGCCAGCCCAGCCTGGATCCATCCCGAATCCTGCCCAGAGAGCTGGCGCTGGATGGGGAAATGTTTCTTGCAGGCAGGGAGCGCGCCCCAAAAGCTGAGCTTTGGAGAAAGGTCCCCTTGTGCCAGAATAATTTGGATGGAGAAGGAGCAGGAAGAGGGAACCGGGAAATATTTGGCCGTGGTGGTTTGTGCTGTTTGCAGCACCAGCATCAGCCCAGCGAGGGGAGGGAAAGGTGCTGCTGTGGGAGTCCCCCACCAAGGGCCACCAAGGGCTGACGAAGGGTGGGATGAACCAGGAGACCCTGGGGGCACTGGTTTTACTGGGAGGCATCCTCCAGGGCTGGGACTCTGCAGGTGACATTAGGGAGAGCCCCGATGTGCTGGGGAGGGGTCCCCCACACCCTGCCAGGGCCCAGTGCTGGGTGCCGCAGCCGCAGGGAGGTTTCTCCTGCATTTGGGTGAAATTCCCGGCGAGGCTGGAGTGCAGCGAAGCTCTGGAGCATGCAGGCTGCAGATGCCATTCCTGGGTAATCCCAGAGATTAATTGGGGTCTGGGCCAGGAGGCAGCCTCCAAATGGACCCTTTGCTCCGACCTGCTCCGGCTCCAACCCCAAGCCGCTGCCAAACACCAAGGGTGATGCTGCTGGGGGGGCACAGCATCCATCAC
This sequence comes from Mesitornis unicolor, assembly GCF_000695765.1. Taxonomy (NCBI): domain Eukaryota; kingdom Metazoa; phylum Chordata; class Aves; order Mesitornithiformes; family Mesitornithidae; genus Mesitornis; species Mesitornis unicolor. The sequence continues at coordinate 17,977 of NW_010209755.1, read as the reverse complement.
ATCGGCATCCACAGCCCCCTGCCGCATCCCAGCAAACCTGTCTCAGAGAGGATCCTCCCCAGCCCAGCACCCCTCAATCTCCTTGAATTAAAAAATAAATCAAATCAAAGCTGGAGGCTGGGTCTCCCCCAGGATAAAGATGGAAACAGCTCCATTTGGGCTGGACAACGCAGGGTGGGCAGCGCTGCCACACACCATAACACAACAGCGAGCCTGGCGCCAGCCCAGCAGCACCAGAAGGGGATGGGGCAGCACCACTCCCTGCCTCAGTTTCCCCTTCCCACCACCAGAGCCCTTTTCTTCTTGAGCACAGGGGTGCCGCAGCCCAGCAGAGTCTGGATTTCAGCTTCAGCCTGAAGGCACAATTATCCTAGAAAACATTAGGAGAATCATTAGCGTGACGGGTTTCACCAGCTTCCCACGAAGCCAAGCCTCCTGCTCACTCCTCCTCTTGCCTCTCGCCTGACTTCAGTCAAACCTGAGCACGGGTGGGAAGTCTCTGAGATAACTGAGGGCCCTGATAAGCTCCTGGGGAGGGACAGAGGCTGCAGCTCTTTCCCCTTCCCGCAGCGTCGGTTGGGGACAAATCACCCACACGTGAGACAGCAGCGAGTCCCCATGCGCGAGGTCAAAGCCGCGAGGGTTGGCCCGCCCCAGCCTTTACTGAGGACTCCTCTTTTTGGGTCCCTCTGTCCCCACGGTCACCAATTCACATGAAATTGGGGGAATTTCCTCTCACTGAAGAGCAGGGTAGTGCTCAGGGCGGTGTGGATTGGTGCCAGCCAGCCTTCCCCAAGACTTGTCACCGGTGTCCCCAGGGTCTCTGTCCCTGCGCACGCCCCGTGGTGGGTGGCACCCAAAACCCGAACACCCCTCATCCACCCAGGCTGCCATAGAGTCATCAAGGTTGGAAAAGACATCTAAGACCATCAAGTCCAACCATCAACCCAGCACCACCATGCCCACCAAACCATGTCCCCAAGTGCCACATCCACATATTTTTTGATCCCCTCTCATCCCTGTGGGTCCCCACCGCCCCGCTAAACTTCACGCTCTCCTGCATCCCCGCAGACCGCAAGTTCATCATCGCCAACGCCCAGATGGAGAACTGCGCCATCATCTACTGCAACGACGGCTTCTGCGAGATGTTCGGCTACTCCCGCGTGGAGGTGATGCAGCGACCCTGCACCTGCGACTTCCTCACTGGCCCCGACACCACCAAGAGCTCCATCGCCCAGCTCACCCAGGCCCTGCTCGGCTCTGAGGAGTGCAAGCTCGAGATCCTCTACTACCGCAAAGACAGTAAGAGTCACTTTTTGGGGTGATGGAGGTGGTGGGGGGTGTCACCTGCTTGGGATTTGGGCTGTCGGAAGCTAGTGGTGGGAGATGAAGGGGGCGTGATGCTACCGGGGCATTGCACCCAGATTTGGGTGCAGCTGAGGGTGAGTCCATGGTGGCTCCTCATGGGTCAGAGCTGTCTCTGCTGGGGGCACTGAGACCTTGAGCAATGGGAGCTGTTGCCAGATTATTTGGGAATCGGATCGTTTGCGAGCCTTTGGTGATGGCTCAGAGCCCCTGGTGCAAGCAATCGCTGGTGGCATCACTGCACCATGAGTGAGGATCCTGTGGGAAGCCCACGAAGGAGCTGGACTGGGACCATGGGTCTCCCAGTCTGTGCTCCAAGATGAGATGAGACAGACCCCCTGTCTTTGCCAAAAGTGGGTGCAGCCGACGGCCTCAGAGCCGCCTTTCCCAGTGAGCGGGATGTGGCTGTGCGTGCACAGATGGAATTACGTTAAGATGAAAATGAAGCTTTGATGGAAAATACTAGTGATTAGTTCTAATGCTGCAGGAAGTTAAATAAATATTTAGCGCTTGGTGCTGCAAGCCAGCAGCAGCCAGGGCTCCCAGAGGCGGAGGAATGCAGATCAGGTGCTCACTAGAGGTTAAAAATATTAAGTATTTCCTTTTTTCAACCTGTGGAGCTTTCCTATTGCTTTAAATTGTATTGATGGGGGCTTGGCCTGAGCAAGGGAGGGCCTCCCCCCGCCGTCGGCAGCTCCCGTGTGAAGGAGAAAAAGCTGGAAGCAAAGGGAAGGAGAAGGCAGAGCCCTGGGTCCCAGCCCAGCACCCTATCTCCACGGCTGGGACCCGGGTGTCCTGGCTTCCCTCCCAGACCCTATCTCCAGAGCTGGCATCCCAGTGCCAGGGAATTAATGCCAGGCCCCGGGAATTAATCCGCTGGCAGCACCCCTGCGTGTTAACCCGCACAGTTAACCCGGCAGGGCCGGACCGCTCACCGGCTCTATTTCCCGTATGATTTTTCTCCCATCCACACCAGTTTCGGCTCTGCCCCATGGAGCCAGCTCTGGGTGAGCTGCGAGTCCCCCGCGACTGCTGTGGTTTTCAGGGCCTGGCTGGAGCCCAGCGCAGCCCGGGAGGCAGGAGGAGACGCGGGCACACGCTGTCCCCATGCTCCCATCCCAATGCCAACGCGTGGCCATGGCGAGGACAACGCGTGCAGCCTTGTTCCTCCCCCCTTGGGATAATTTCCCCATCCATCCCTGTGGGCCGCTCAGCTGGGAGCTCGATCCAACGCCATCCTCCCTGCTTTGAAGGGTTTCCACCGGGAAACTCTTTTTCCACTTTCCTCGGAGCCCTGCTCTTTCTCTAGGCCACGGGAAACTCTCAGCACAGCTCTGAGCTGCTTTCTTCTCTTTTTTTATTAAAAAAAAAAAGAAGAGAGGGAAAAGAAAAAGCAAGCCCAGAAGCAAGCCCTTCATGTCTATTTTTAAAACCCAGCCCCACCAGCAATATGCTTTCCAATTGTTTCCCCCCAGCACTCAGCCTGCGACCGCTCAGCCCATTATAAATGGGTCTTATCGGCAAAGAAAAGGCCTTCACATTACGGGGAGCGGCTGCTTAATTAGCCGGCAGAGGCTCCGACCCTGCCTGTCCTCCTTTTCATACCAGCAGCACCAATCTCCAGTCTCAACCTGCTGTTTATTACTGCGGTACTCCCGGCTCTGCAGCTCGCGGGGTTGTTTCCTCGCTTTTCTGATTACCAGAGACATTATTACCCCCCAAATCTGCCTGTCGGGGCTCCCCGCGGCAGGGCCAGGGTGGGATGGATGGAGGTGGGTGGGAAGGGAGGCACCCATGGGTGTCTGGGCAGGTGGCTCTGTGATGCTGTGTGCTGGGTGATGGATGTCCCTGGGGACAGCATCACTGCTCCATCCCCACCTGGGCGCCCGTGCTGTCGTTAGCTGATTCTAAAAGGAGCCTCGGGTGCTGACGGTGAGACCGGCTCCAGAAAGCTAAAATGGAGCCAAGAAGCCAGTCCCATTTGGAGAGATGGGACCGGCCCAGCAAGGGCAGTTGTACTTCCCTGCTGCAGCCCCCAAAAAGGCCTTCTAAAGAGGGGAGAGCCTGGCTGTGGCACGTGTGAGCTCTAATCCCCCGCTCAAAGCCGGGAGATCAGTGAAAAGTTAATTTCCTTACAAGATGCTGCCCAGCCAGGAGGGTCATTATGGGATCAGCTCCCACCGGGGCAAGGAGCGGCCACG
>NW_010209755.1:8723-14380 GCF_000695765.1 Mesitornis unicolor | reverse complement strand
GCCCCCACCCCGGGACATGCACTGAGCCCCTGCCAGCATCCCCTGGGGACGGCCCCAAGGGGCTGGAGGGGCTGAGCTGCATCCAGGGTTGGGTTTTTCCCCCCCGAGGATGATGTGCTTTGCAGCAAAGCCATTGGCGAGAGCCCCTAGGGTCCTTGGAGCGGGGCCGGTGGCCGCAGGTGCTGGGCACCGTGATGCTGGCATGGCCAAGTGGCATAGCGCCCGCTCCCGCTTAATCTGCGTGAATGCGATGTTTATGAATATGAAAGGGGAGATGCGGGGCCGAGACAGCCGGAGCAGCTGGTGGGACAGTTGCTGCCTGTGCTCCCAGCCTCTCTGTCCCCGTCCCCCCCCTGCAAGCAGAGCCCATGGTCCCCTGCAGAAGGAGCAGTTTGTGTCAGTCCCCTGGGGCTGGGGATTGGGGACTGGATCAGCCCAGCAAACTCATTACACCAGTGCTGTAAACTGGGATTTCCCCTGGGGGATATTGAGGCACCCAGTGTCACCCAAAGTGTCCCCCCCGCAGCTCCCCATGGCGGGTCTGAGCAGGCAGCTGGGGGCTGGGGGCCGGGCAGGCATGGCTTTTGGGGTGTCACCGCACCCAAAGGAGACAGGGGGACTCATGGGATGCGTCCCCTCTGTCCCCAGCCCGGGACACAACCATGGCACCAGGCAGTGGGGATGGATGCAGCTGAGGTTTCTCCATCCAGCTCTATAAACCACAACGTGTGCCGTGCCCAGGAGGAAGCAGTGGAGCAAATTCTGCCCGGAGCTGCCAGATCCTGGCACTATCGGGGTTGGGCATTGGTGCTGGTGGCCTCAGGGAGCCTCTGCTGCTGCCCCATGGGGTGGAGAGGACAGGATGGAGGGGACCTCCCAGATGGCAGGGGAGCAGTGGGGCACAGGCAGCCGACAAAACCCCAAACCCAACTCAAGCTTTTTGGTTTTATGAAAGCCAGTGAGGTTTAGGCCAAGCTGGGGCCGTTTGCTTTGTGTGCTGGTAAGGATTTGGCTCGGCAGAGCCAGGCTGTGACCTCGGGAAGGGGACAGACACCATGGTCCTGCTCTAGATGGGGACGTGTAAACATCCCGCCTTGCAAGGACAAATGCTCCAGTCCCAGAGCTCCCGTGCTGCAGGGTCGATCCTGCTGTCCTCAGCTCGGCTGTGCTACAGCTCCAGACACCCCCGTGCTCCAGCTCTGCCCCGTAATCAGGGCACAAAGCTGGAAGAGACATAGCTCCCATTCTCTGCTGCTCCTTGGATGCTTTGTGTGTGGACAAGATGTCCCACAAATGGAGGGACAGGCCCAAAGCATCCCCAGCACCTCCAGGAATTCAGGATTTTTCCCAAAATCCCAGCCCTGGCAGAGCCCCTGATTCCCACCCCAAACCCTCCATCCCCGTCCTTGCTGGCTGTTGCACCCCCAGTGAGAGGTGACCCCACAGGCCATGGGGACAGGCCACCTGCACCCCAAACCATCCTGCTGCGTGGGGATGCACCCTTCTTGTGGCTGCATTGCCAATGGGTGCCTGGTTTTCCTGATGCTCCTGGTTTTATTCCTCCACTGCTGCCCCAGACCAGCGAGCTCCCCGCTAAGCACAGGATATCTGTTCATCACCACATGGGGTAACCTCTGCCCCACCATTACTTAATAAGGTCATTTTAGCAGTTCAGGGGTTGCTGAGAGGAGCGTTTTTGCCAGTCTGGTGCCACAGCGGGTTTCAGTCTCCCCATGCCCTGTTTGAGTGTGGTGAGAGGGGCTGGAGCACATCCCCTCCCTGCACAGGGGGATACAGACCAGGGTGTGGGGGCTCCCCAGCACCCATCGCTCCCCCAGGACCCCAGGGGCTGCCCATCTCCCAGCATCTCAGCCTCCACTTCCATCATTTTCCACCCCACCTCAAGGATTTGCTTTCAGCCCTCCCAGCTATCGGTGCTTCCCTTGGAGGTGTCTGCCCAGCCCCGATGCTGATTTATCTCCGGACTGGGGCAAGGCTGGGCCCTCCCGAGCATCTCCAGTGCCCCGGAGCACGGCTCCATCCCCGTCCCCGTCCCCTCCGTGCCCTTCCCAGCCCCTCTTGCCGCTCCGTTATATAATGCCACTATAGATTTAGCCACTCTGCCATGAGACCCTGCAGATTAAATCTCCCGGCCCGGGGGGGAGGGAAGGACTCGGTTAGAGCTCCGAGGGCAGATTAATAGCTTGCTTTTTTTTAATATTCATAACAATACTGGTTTGTGTCCAGCTCTCGGAAACCCCCATGTCCTGTTGATTAGTTTAATACTGATGATACCGACAAATGCATTAACCACCGGCGGCCGTGGAGGATAAGAGAGGCCGGGGAGGGAGGGCCCCCGATGATGACATTTTTAATGTTATTAAGTGCTCGCTTTTATCAAGGTCAGGAGACAAGATGGGTCGGAAAGCGCAAACCTCCGAGCACTCGGCTTGAGAGAGGTGGGCCTTAGAGAATGAACTGTTTTTCCCAGCCCATGCAAACCCATCACATTGGGTGTGGGACCTCCAAACCAGCATCCACGTCGCATCCCTCCTGCCAAGCCCTTTCTGCAGCCCTCTGGGCTGAGTTTTGCACCGCGGTGAAACGTGGCAGCCCCACGGCAGCCCCGGAGCGCAGGGAGGTTGAGAACACCCCCGGGGCTCCTCCAGGAGATCATTTGGCGGCTGGATAAAATTAGATGGATGGAGACAGATTAGCTGAACAGCTGAAGGGAGGAGACGGGCAGATGGATGGAGACAGTCAATCGAGGAACAGGGATGGGAGCACAGGGCTGGGGTCGCTCCCTGGGCTGGCTCAGCCCACCAGTGCCACAGCAGGTCTGGGCTAACTGGTTTTTGGGAGAAAGGATGGGGAGAGTTGGCATTTAGAGAGCCCAGACTGGTTTGCTGCAGGGAAACTGAGTCAGGGCAGAGGGTGCCAAGAGTCTCCCAGCTGCAGCCTCTCCACAGCGCTCAGGGTACCCCAAATCACTGCTGCCCAGAGACCCCAAATCCTGAGGGCCTGCCCCATCTTTGAGCCAGGCTTAAGGGAACCTCTTGCTCCTGGGGCTTCATCCCCTCCTCGTTGTCATCCATGCCACAGGGTGTGGGTCTGAGCCAGGCACCAAGCTCTCGGGGCTGCTTTTGGGGTGATTCTCCCAGATTTGGAGGATCCTACACCCAATTAACTTTTGGTCAGCCCTGAACTAGTCAGGCCATTGGACTCGCTGGTCGCTGTGGGTCCCTCCCAACAGAAATAGCCTCTGTTATTTAATTTAAGAGGGGATCAGCGTGGGGGCTCGCAGCAGCCCCAGCCAGGGCTGCTCAGGCTCAGCACCTCCCAGATTTGCAGCATCAAACCAGGCACCAGCTGCCTCCCAGCTGCTCCTCACATCCCTCCAACTGGATGTAACTGGGCCCAGTTTTCAGCTGTTCAGCATCGGCTGTTGGGATTAACCCTTTCTGTGCCTGCCCCCATGGGCACAGCTCGGTGCTCCCTCTACCACGGGAGCTCAAGAAGGAAGCGGTGAAGGGGATGCAGCAGGGCAGAGCATGTGAGCCAGGATCAGGCCATCCAGGGCAGCATTCCCAGTCCAGAGGGGAAGCATGGAGCTGTTGGCTGCCTGTGCCCAAGCACCCCACTGGGCTGCACCTCCCTGGGAAGTTTGGGATGCTTTGAAATCACCTGTGTGGAAAAAAAAAAAACCCCTCATTTTATCACAAACCATGGGGCATCACACATGCAGGTGAGCGTGCACACACATGCACACCCCCTGTGCACAGCAGCAGAGCTGTGGCATCCCAGGGGTGTCCCCCTGACGGGCACCTTAGCATCGTGCAGGACACCTCACTCACTCGGCATCACCTAAAAGACACCGCTCACCTTTTAAATCCCTACAAATCCTGAAAAAAAAAGGAAGGGAAAGTGGGCTCATTTCTTTCCATCCCCGCTGACTCCGCACGCGGGTACCCCGCTGCGTGCCCGTGCGTCCCTTCGAAACAGCTTTATTTACTGAAAATCCCCCCCCACCTCCTCCCCGGCTCACGCGTTTAAGTGGATTTCCTCTCCCTGTGGTGAACAACGATGAAATAAAGAAAGAAAGAAATAATCCTGGCTGCCGGGCCCTTTAAACGGATTTCACCGTATCCATTTCTTTCCCGTTCTTGTGCGTGTGTGTGTATCTGTGTATGTGCACATCCCTGACGTCACGGCAGATTTTGAAGTTGCCCGATGCCGGCCATCTGCTCCTGATTACAGGAGGCCCTGAGCTCCTTAAAATTATACGCAGAAAGGCCGACATCCCCCCTCCCGGCCGGAGCTTGGCCATGGTGAGAGCAGGAGAGCCCGGGATTGGGCAGCGCATCCCCGCTGGATCCGCTAATCCCCGGTCAGCAGAGCATGGGGAAAGGCAAGACCAGGGATCCACACCAGGCAAAACCCGTGGTGGATGGAGGTGGCTTTGCTCGGCACCAGCCAAGCGGTGGTACCTGCTTGCTCCATCATTTTGAGGAGTTTCGGGATAGAAGCCTGGGGGGGTTCAAGGGGTTTTGCCGGAGGGGTTGCAGCACGGGGGCTCCTGCTTCCACTGGTGCCAAAGCAGGAGGAGACAGATCAAGGAAGGGATTCACAGTGTTTATACCCTTCTGAAGGATTTTGGGGAGTGAAGCTGGCAAGAGGTTGGGTGAGACCCCTCCCTATATCCTCCACTCACTGATTTGGGAAAGGCCTGCAGGTATTTTTGGGTGCCCCTCATTGCAGACTGGCACCTGGCAGCCAGCACAGGGGTTGAGCTGGCATCCAGCAGGAAAATCCATGCAGCCCCATGCCCTGTGGCCACATTTGGGGTCCTCCCTGCAGCCCCCTCACTCCCAGGATGTTGAATCAGTCCTTGTGCCCCACCGTGCCTCAGTTTCCCCATGGCAGGAGCGAGATAAGGCTGTACCTGACCACTCCATGCCAGTGCCTTTAGGAGATGTCCTCAGGGACCACCACACCAATTACACCCCATCCTGATGCCCGGCACTGGGATGGGGCGCGCTGTGGGGCTCACCCCATTGCCCACCTCCAGGGCACAAGACAGCAGAAGTCAGTCCCCAAAATCCGCCTGGTGATTGCAGGGCAATTAGCTACGGTGTGGTGACAAGCAGCGTGCTTAATGAGGTTAAACCACTACCTGGGACTTTCTGAGTTCTTAATTACCTGCTCTTTAATTGCTGCTCTCAAGTACATTAATATAAATGACTGTCTGGGACAAAAAAATAAAGGCAAGATGGGATCTGTTGGAGCTGAGATGCTGCAGAGATGCTTTTGCAGAGCCCAGATCAGCTTCCAAACCCTCCGCTCCCCATCAGCAGGGATTGCACCCCTCCAAGTGCTTAAACAAACCACTTATCTGCCAAAAACGCTTTGCGCTGGAGGGGTGGGAGGGCAGAACCCCCCTGCGCGGCACCCCCTGAGCCTTGTCTCTGCTCGGCAGCCTCGTGTTTCCGCTGCCTGGTGGACGTGGTGCCGGTGAAGAACGAGGAAGGCGTCGTCATCATGTTCATCCTCAACTTCGAGGACCTGGCGCAGCTCATCGCCAAGAGCGCCGGCCGCAGCCTGCACCGCCGCCTGTCGCAGAGCTGGCGCGGAGGGGGGTGGCACCGGGGGGCGGTGGG